>NC_069510.1:73005475-73305475 GCF_027579735.1 Bombina bombina
CCATATGTTCCCTTACAATGGGCATGACAGCTTCCATACGATCCTGCATTTGGGAAATATGTTCAATAATACTTTGATAAGGTGTTGTCTCTTGCTCCCAAGTCTCTTTAACTATATCTAGTAATCCCCTGGGATGCCGCCCATATAACAGTTCAAATGGGGAAAAACCTGTAGAAACCTGGGGAACCTCCCTGATAGAGAACATTAAATAGGGTAACAGAAGGTCCCAATTTCTCCCATCTGTGTCAATTACCTTTCTTAGCATACTTTTGAGAGTTTTGTTAAACCTTTCTACTAAACCATCAGTCTGAGGGTGATATACTGAGGTCCTTAGTTGTTTTACGCCAAACAACTTACACAATTCTTTTGTAACCCTGGACATAAATGAAGTTCCTTGGTCTGTCAAAATTTCCTTAGGTATCCCGACCCTGCTAAACATTAGCATGAGTTCTTTTGCTATGGACTTTGCAGAGCTGTTACGAAGGGGAACTGCCTCAGGATAGCGTGTAGCATAATCAAGGATTACCAGTATATACTGATGTCCTCTAGCAGATTTAACCAGCGGACCCACCAAGTCCATAGCAATTCTTTCAAAAGGCACATCAATTATAGGCAAGGGCACTAAAGGGTTACGAAAATCTTTAGCAGGAGCTGTAAGTTGACACTTAGGGCATGAAGCACAATAATCCTTGATGGCTACAAATGTCCCTGGCCAATAAAACCTTCTAAGAACTCTCTCTTTGGTTTTCTCAACTCCCAAATGCCCCCCTAGAATGTGGTTATGTGCAAGATTTAATACAGTGTTCCTAAAAGTCTGGGGCACCAAAAGTTGTTTAACAATGTCTGTTCCTTTCTTCTCTACACGATATACCAAATCATTAACTGCTTCAAAATAAGGATAGGGTAATACATTTCCTGGCTGTGTCACAACATCATTTATAACCCTGATATTATTTCTTGCCTCTACCAATGTTGGATCCTCCCATTGGGCTTTTTTAAAATTACCAGGGCCACCAACCAGATCTATCAAATCAATATTTTCCGAGCTAGTACTTGGTACTTCATTACTCTGAGAAGGTTGATCACCTACTAATACAGGCATAGGGCAATAAATCTTATTTTTCTCCTTTTCAATGGAACCCCCTTCAAAATCAGTTTCAGAGAAAGGAAATACATAAATATCAGAAGTTTGACATATTTCTGGAGATTCCCATAACTCCAGAAATTTTGGAAAATCTCTCCCTATCACCACCTCATGGGCTAAATTTGGTACTACACCAACACAATATTTTAATTTACCACACTGAGTCTCAATCTCCACCTCAGCTGTAGGATATTCCCGTTTATCTCCATGAACACAGATAATTCCCATTTTTTCCCCATAATCTAATACTGCATCTGGTACTAAAGATTTAGCCACTAGTGTGACCATACTTCCTGAATCAAGCAAAGCCCTAGACACTTTACCATTAACCGTCACAGTACACCAATGGGAATCATTATTAACAGAGCTGTTGCTATTAGACAATAGTGAATGTGCAACATTACAGTCCATAAATTCATCTTTATCACAGTCTCTAGCAATATGCCCAACCTCATTACATTTAAATCATCTTACAGGTTGGTTATATTTAAATGTTTCCTTAATGTCTCTGGTGTTTTGCCTATACACCTGCTGCTCTCTTATCCCCTTTATCCCCTGAACAGTCTTACCAGTTCTTATAGAGCTCTGGGACTTGGGATTGTGGGGCTGATCCATTGAAGATTGTTGCAAAACTTCTCCTGAAGCTATAAATCTTTCGACCAATACAATCAACTGATCCGCTGTTTGAGGATCACCTTGATTAACCCACCGCCGCAGGGAAGCAGGTAATCCACGCTGAAACCGGTCCATCACCAGTAGTTCCACTATTTTGGTAGTCTAATTAACCTCTGGTTGCAGCCACTTCCTGGCAAGGTGTATAAGGTCGAACATCTGGGATCTTGCAGCATTATGAGATGAAAACATCCAGGAATGGAATCTTTGTGCACGGACTGCCGAAATTACCCCCAGGCGTGCAAGGATTTCTGCTTTCAATTTCTCATAGTCACCGGCTTGTGCTGGCTCTAAATCAAAGTAGGCCTTCTGAGGTTCACCACTAAGAAATGGCGCAAGTATACTCGCCCACTCAACTGTCGGACATTTTTCTCTTTCTGCTGTGCGTTCAAATGCCAAAAGATACGCCTCAACATCATCAGCTGCTGTCATTTTTTGAAGATAATGACTAGCCCTTATTACTCTGGAACCTTGGCTGCCACCAACATATTCAGAGTTCAGTCTTTCTGATATGGCTTGAACCTCTCGTTGCAGAGTCTGTGTAGCACTTTGCTGCTCCTCCCGGGTCTTCCTGAATGTCTCAGCTTGCACAGCAGCCATCTGTTGTATCAACAATTCAGTGTTCTCCTTCTGTGATTTAGCCAGCAGCATAGCACTCTCTGACTGGGCCAAGACCAACTGTTGCAGTGCTGCACTATTTTCAGCAGCTTTTCTGTTAGTCTCCTGCTGTATAGCATTAGAATGGATCAAAGCTTTAATGACTTCCTCCATGTTGCTTGCAGATTATTATGCCCACAGACTTACAACGTGGTTGCCCGCATTCTCCACCAAGTGTGACAGGAACACTTTTAACCACGGTCTTCTAGGGCACAAATGCAGCACAGGACAATCCACTGTAGTTTAAAAGGCTTTATTTTTCACAGCAATAACAGGCAGTTCATTTTCAAAAGAGGGAAATCCTTCCTCTGCAGCAAAGTTAAGTACTTTTAAATGTGTCCCAGCACTTCACAGCATTCCACAAGTGCTTTGTAAAAATAATGTCCTTTTACAGTTCACAGGAACAAAAGTCTTTTACACAGTGTAACAAACACACACACCAGCTTCTGTAGCTGTGTAACTCTCTCTCAAGGCCTAAGTGAGGCTGCTATTTAAACCCTCACAACTTCTAATTAGCCACACCTGTGATTATCTGCTGGACAGCTTAACAGCTGTCTGGGATAATCAAATACACACTCTTTCTCCCTGGGGTTTTAACTGAAAGGAGAAATAGCATGTACAATGCTTGGTCTTAAATATCTTCCATTTATAACCAGGCCTTGCTTTCTGTCACAATATATATATATATATATATATATATATATATATATATATATATATATATATATATATATATATATATATATATATATATAAAATTAATTTATATTTTATTTGCCGTTTGTAATTTGTCTCCTTTACGGGTTCAAACTCCGCCTCATGTAAGATTTCTGATTGAGCTCGGTGACGTGCAGCTGTCCCACCTCCCGTTTTCATCACTGGCTCTGCGCGTTCACAATATGGGCATTAAAGTGCGCATGCGCAAAATCTGCTTTGTCAATGAACAAGGTAAACATTGAATCACGAGAATCATTGTTTACTTCGTTCACGGACAACGCACAAGAACGCATAGACAACATACTATTGTATTTTATAGTGTACATAGATACTATTATATATTATTTAGAAATGTCAGGTTATGTTTTGCTGATTGTGTAAGTTATGTGTTTGTTTTCCAGCAATATATTGAAATAAAAAATATTTTGGTAATAGCATGCTACAGATAAAAACAAAATATTTTAGTTGGTGATTTTATTTTGAAACGTATTAATCGATATGTGTATCCTAATAAATAATAAACTTTAGCCATTGACAATGAAATTCTATTTGGCCAAAATCGTTGTTATAAGAATAAAATATTAAAAACAACATTACTTACTGTATCGGCTACAAGTAAACAATGAATCGATGTGCATGAAATGAGTCAATGTTTACTTTGGCGTAGCCATACAATTTAGGATAAGGGTAGTACGCATGCGCTAAAGAAATCGTGGACGCGTATTGTGTATAAGTAAATATTTCTGATTGATAACATGCGGCGAAAATAATTGATTTTGCACATATGGAAACGCGACGCTATTGCCTCCCATAATGAAGTAGCGGACCAAGCCCGTAGACACGCATTTCCATTGTACGTGTCAGAGACACTGATTTATTGCTGCGAGGGGGGCCGGCGGGGGATTGCGGCGAACATAGCGGTAAATTAATAGATTTTATTAAACTTTTACATAGGATAGTTTAAACGAAAATCAGATACTAAATTGAATCTGACAAACTACTGTTTACTAGAGGATCTTTTAATGGAGTTTACCATTCCTTTAATATATAAGGGCTATTTTAAAATACACATACTACAGAATGCTAGCTGAGCACATCTGATGAGCCAATGACAAGTAGAATATGCATTTAGCCACCAGTCAGCAGCTAGCTCCCAGTAGTGCATTGCTGTTCCTTAACCTACCTGGGTATGGTTTTCAACAATGGATCCCAGGGTGATTTCCAAAATAAAAATGAAACAGGCGTTTGTAATTCTGGTAGCCCCAGCATGGCCTCACAGAATTTGGTATGCGGATCTGGTCCGAATTTCCAATTGCTCGCCGTGACCTCTTCCTTTAAGGCCAGACCTTCTGTCTAAAGGTCCCTTCTTCCATCCCGTTCTAAAGTCTTTAAACTTAATGGCAGGGAGATTGAACACTTAGTTCTCAGTTATAGAGGATTCTCTGACTCTGTGATTAACACTATGATTCAGGAGCCTGTTTCTAGAAAGATCCATTACAAAGTTTGGAAAATCTACATTTCATGGTGCACTACCCATGATTATTCCTGGCATTCTTTTAGAAGTCCTAGGATTCTTCAATTTCTTCAGAATGGATTAGATAAAGGTTTATCTGCCAGTTCTTTGAAAGGACACATCTCTGCCCTTTCTGTATTGTTTCGTAGGAAAATTGCTAATCTTCCTAATGTTCATTGTTTTGTTCAGGCTTTAATCCGGATTAAACCCGTCATTAGGCCTAGTTCTCAACCTTGGAGTCTTACCTGGTATTAAGTGTTAGAGACGCCTCCTTTTTAGCCTATGCATGAATTAGAAATTTAATTACTTTCTTGGAAAGTGCTGTTTCTCTTGGCTATCTCTTCTGCTAGAAGAGTTTCTGAATTGTCACTTGCGAGTCTCCTTATCTGATATCCCATCAAGATAAAGCTTTTGGGGACTACGTTTTTACCTAAAGTTGTTTCCTCACACAACATAAATAGGGAAATTGCTGTTCCCTCGTGTTCTAATCCAAAAAATGCTACTGATAAAGCTTTGCATGGCTTGGATGTTGTTAGAGCATTCAAATATTATGTTGATGCTACTAAGGATTTCAGACAGACTTCTAGTTTGTTTGTTCTTTTCTCTGGTCCTAAGAATGACCAGAAGGCCTCTGCCATTTCATTAAGCCTCTTGGTTGAAACTTGTGATTTACAAAGCATATTAGGAGGCTGGTCAGGCTCCACCTCAGAGAATTACAGCTCATTCTACTAGATCGGTTGCCACATCTTGGGCTTTCAGGAATGAGGCTTAAGTTGGTCAGATTTGCAAAGTGGACATCGTCTTCTCTGCATACCTTTTACTAAATTTTACAATGTTTGCCTCGTCAGAAGCAGCTTTTGGTAGAAAGGTCCTTTAGACAGTTTTTTGTTTGATAATTGTTCCTATATTTTGAGTTTTGTCATAAAATACATTATTTTGGATTTAATTTCTCATCTTGTGGACTCTCGCCACCTATATGAAAGAAGACATAATTTATGTAAGAACTTACCTGATAAATTGATTTCTTTCATGGTGGCAAGAGTCCACAAGGCCCATCCCCATTTGGGGCTCATTTTTTGTTTAAAGCACATCTTTTTTTCCTGCTACTCATTTTGGCTTTTACTCCTTTTAAACACCTCACCTATTCATAAAACTTAGGTATGTGTGAGGTTTGGGGGGGGTGTTATAGGCTTTTGAGGTTTGGGAAACTTTGCCTTCTCCTGGTAGAAATGTATATCTCATACTTAACAGCTTGTGGACTCTCACCACCATGAAATAAATGAATTTATCAGGTAAGTTCTTAGATAAATTATGTTTTGACTTGAGTGTCTCTTTAAATGTATATTTGTTACAGTAAAAACAAAATCTAGCCTTGGCAGGGACAGATTTCCTGCTTACACCCATAACATGTGGTTTATAGAGAAGGTGTGAGCACTAAGTGTGAGTCACAGACCTAGAGGTAAAGGATGCATACAGAGGAGTGGCAGTGACGTGTGTATGAATGGGACTCCACAGTAAGTGACCAGAGCAGTGCACAAAGGGGACGCAGGACACAATCCCGGTCGTTCGCGGCTCATTTACAAGCTGAATAGCGCACATAGGTCACACAGGTGTTGTCTGTTCACTATCAAAACGGTGTTTGGGCTCCTTCCTGAGTAACCTGGAACTGAGATATTGTGTCAGTTAAATATAGTCTGACCTGTTATTTCATCACAGGCCGCACCCCCCCTCCTCTCCCATCACTGTGTGCAGGGGCATTCAATCATATTTTAGCAGAAGATAAAATACTGTGAACAGGGTGTGGCACTTACAGACAACCTATTAAATAGGGTGGAATCTCTTGGGGCTTTCACAGTAAACTGATTTTATTATAGGGAATTGAATTTGCTAACAACAGAGGTGTAACTAGAAACCGCTGGAGTAAAATGTGAGGGCAGCCTCCTCCTGTGCACGTGATAGTTATAACACAAACACCTATCAGTGATGGGAAAATCTTGGTATAATGTTACTTTTATCTCCTAGAATTGTGTGTTTTCTGCAGCTATTGTGTCCCTGGCTTCTAAAAGTTCTGTCTGGCATTAAAATGCATTACATTAAAGGGATATGAAACACAAGCTTTTTCTTTTATGATTCCGATAGAGCATGTCATTTTTAGCAACCTTCTAATTTACTGCTATTATTAATTTTTCTTCGTTCTCTTTGAATCTTTATTTGAAAAATCAGGAATGTAAGCTTAGCAGCCGGCCCATTTTTGGATCAGCAACTGGGTAAATGTAGTCACCAATCAGCAAAGCACTACCCAGGGTTCTAAACCAAAAATGGGCCCGGCTCCTAAGCTTACGTTCCTGCGTTTTTTAAATAAAGATACCAAGAGAACAAAGAAAATCTGATAAGAGGAGTAAATTAGAAAGTTGCTTAAAATTGCTGCTCTATCTGAATCATGAAAGATAAAAAATTGGGTTTCATGGGATATCTCTCAGGGAATCTTGTTACTCTGCAAAGTTATGATTGGTGTTGGCATTTAGTCAAGATACAAACATTTTAAGATGTTTGGACTCAGTTGAGAACAGTCAACCATGGGTCAAAAGGGCAGGGCTTTTCTTATAAATACGGAGGTATGTTTCGATTACATTTGTATACCGCTCATTTTCTGCGCAGCTGGTAGTATTCCAAATAGTAGTATTCAAGAGCTGTAACTGTGTTCAAGTATTTAAGCCTCCAATTCAAGGCCAAAGTACAACATTATTATAGCTCCTCTCTGAGGAACCTCCACTCTGACACAAAACGTGTAATAGGTATCCAATTGCATATGGGGATTTTAGTTTACTGTCAATACTTTAAAGTTATAAAGTTTCATCAGTGAATATCAGCACTGATGCCTGTTTTGCTGGACTGTTATTGCTGTAGTGTTATAGAAAAACTAAATGTCAGTCGTGTTTCCTAGAAGCGAATCAGAGAGACCGATCTCTCTTTGTAGTTTAAGAATATAAAATCCATCATTTTCAAAGGGCCATTAAACACATTAAGATATTAATATAAAATGTTTAATTATAAGTAGTAAAACAACTTTGCAATATACTTTCATTATTTATTTTGTTCCCTTTTTCTGTCATTTAAATCTGCATATTTTTGGCCTGTTAAAAGTCGAAATGTCAGACACGGCTGTAATCCACCCAGTCATTGGTTGTACTTTCTAGTAAGCCATTTATAACTGTAACCTAACTGACCTTAGCAGATAAGAAACTTAAGTTACAATATGGTGGTCACCACCACTGCTTTTTATGAACATTAAAATGTTACCCTTATGTTTTCAATATTTAAACAGCCAATAACATTTTAAAAATACATGTATACATTATTCTCAGACTAATCTTCGCTCTGAATAATTCTATTAATTATTTAGTGTTTAATGTCCCTTTAAACCATGTCACTAGCTTTTTCATTACATTTATTGAATTGCTGACCTGCAAATAAGGTTGGCTAGTTTTAAATGGACAATAATATTTTGTATAACGCACTTTTCATGGGAGATTCTTGTCCCTGTTAAAATAAAAACAAAGTTGGCGTCTATATGGTGAGTAAAGCACAATCTCATTATCAAAGGTGCAGTTTTACCTACAGATCAAGTGTCACAGTTCATTTTACTAGCTTATAAAATCTGCATATTAGCAGGATTACACATATAATCGCTATTAAGGGATAACGTTTTAATAAAGAACCATCTGTGCTGCCGTCATTATTGAGATGATAGCCTTTGTGGACAGCTGATCTCTCTGCCAAACCCAAATGAATAAATACATGGCATCCATTTTAATGAGCAAGTAAAATCTTTCTAGAGTATTGCCCAAGCCATTCAAGCAGCAGATTTTTCTTTCATGTAATTGGCAAGAGTCCATGAGCTAGTGACGTATGGGATATATACAATCCTACCAGGAGGGGCAAAGTTTCCCAAACCTCAAAATGCCTATAAATACACCCCTCACCACAGCTATAATTCAGTTTTACAAACTTTGCCTCCTATGGAGGTGGTGAAGTAAGTTTGTGCTAAGATTTCTACGTTGATATGCGCTTCTCAGCATTGTTGAACCCCGATTCCTCTCAGATTACAGCGAATGTTAGAGGGACTTGAAGGGAGTATCACTTATTGAATTCGATGATTTCCCTAACGGGGGTCTATTTCATAGGTTCTCTGTTATCGGTCATAGAGATTCATCTCCTACCTCCCTTTTCAGATCGACGATATACTCTCAATTTACCATTACCTCTACTGATAACTGTTTTAGTACTGGTTTGGCTATCTGCTATATGTGGATGGGTGTCTTTTGGTAAGTATGTTTTTCTATTACTTAAGACACCTCAGCTATGGTTTGGCACTTTATGCATTTATATAAAGTTCTAAATATATGTATTGTACTTATATTCGCCATGAGTCAGGTTCATGTATTTCCTTCTGCAGACTGTCAGTTTCATATTTGGGGAATATAAACATTTTTTTAAGAAATTTTATTTTTTACCTGGGGTTTAGTCTTTTTTTCAATTGACTACTTCTTGCAAATTGCGGGCGGTATTAGGCCTGCGGGTGCGTCAAATGCTAAACTTTATTGCGTCATTCTTGGCGCAATAATTTTTTTGGCACGAAAAATACGTCTATTACGCTACTTCGTCATTTCCGGCGTCATAGTTGACGCCGAGACCTTACACAGGGTTGCGTCATTAGTGACGCGAGTGTGTCATTTCCGGTTATTATTGGCACCAAAAAAGTTTTTAGTTACGTTGTGCGTCATACTTGGCGCCAAACTTTTTCATTATTTCAATACCCCATTGATGTTTGCCTCTTGCCTTTTTCTCTATCAGAGGGCTATGCTATTTGCTTTTATATGTTGTTTTTTCTTTTACATTTTGCAAGATGTCTCAATCTGATCCTGCCTCAGAAGTTTCTGCTGGAACATTGCTGCCTGACATCGGTTCTACCAAAGCTAAGTGCATTTGTTGTAAAATTGTAGAAATTATTTCGCCGAATGTCATTTGTAATAGTTGTCATGATAAACTTTTACATGCAGATAGTGTATCCATCAGTAATAGTACATTGCCAGTTGCAGTTCCTTCAACTTCTAATGTGCATGATATACCTGTGAATTTTAAAGAATTTGTTTCTGATTCTATCCTGAAGGCTTTGTCTGCATATCAACCTTCTAATAAACGTAAAAGGTCTTTTAAAACTTCTCATTCAGTTGATGAAATTTCAAATGACCAACAACATAATAATTTATCCTCTTCTGATGAGGATCTATCTGATACAGAAGATCCTTCCTCAGACATTGACACTGACAAATCTATTTATTTATTTAAAATAGAGTATATGCGTTCTTTATTAAAATAAGTGTTAATTACTTTGGATATTGAGGTAACCAGTCCTCTTGACGTTCAGTCTAATAAACGTTTAAATGCTGTATTTAAACCTCCTGTGGTTTCCCCAGGGGTTTTTCCTATTCCTGAGGCTATTTCTGATATGATTTCTAGGGAATGGAATAAGCCAGGTACTTCTTTTATTCCTTCTTCAAGGTTTAAAAAATTGTATCCTTTACCAGCAAAATCTATAGAGTTTTGGGAAAAAATCCCCAAAGTTGATGGGGCTATTTCTACTCTTGCTAAACGTACCACTATTCCTATGGAAGATAGTACAGTACTTCCTTTAAGGATCCTTTAGATAGGAAGTTTGAATCTTATCTAAGGAAGGCCTATTTATATTCAGGTCATCTTCTCAGACCTGCAATTTCTTTGGCTGATGTTGCGGCTGCATCAACTTTCTGGTTGGAGAATTTAGCTCAACAAGAATTGGATTCTGACCTATCTAGCATTATTCGCTTACTGCAACATGCTAATCATTTTATTTGTGATGCCATTTTTGATATTATCAAAATTGATGTTAGATCCATGTCTTTAGCTATATTAGCTAGAAGAGCTTTGTGGCTTAAATGCTGATATGACAGCTAAATCTAGATTACTATCTCTTTCTTTCTAAGGTAATAATTTATTTGGTTCTCAGTTGGATTCTATTATTTCAACTGTCACTGGGGGAAAGGGAGTTTTTCTGCCTCAGGATAAAAAACCTAATGGTAAATCTAAGGCTTCTAACCGTTTTCGTTGCTTTCGTCAAAATAAGGGACAAAAACTTAATCCTCCCCCCAAGGAATCTGTTTCCAATTGGAAGCCTTCTTCAAATTGGAATAAATCCAAGCCATTTAGGAAACCAAGGTCAGCCCCTAAGTCCGCATGAAGGTGCGGCCCTCATTCCAGCTCAGCTGGTAAGGGGCAGATTAAGGTTTTTCAAGGATATTTGGATAAATTCTGTCCAAAAATCAATGGATTCAGAGCATTGTCTCTCAAGGGTATCGAATAGGATTGAGAGTAAGACTTCCTGTGAGAAGATTTTTTCTCTCCCGTATCCCAGCAAATCCAGTAAAAGCTCAGGCTTTCCTGAATTGTGTTTCAGACCTGGAGTCTTCAGGGGTAATCATGCCAGTTCCTTTTCAGGAACAAGGTTTGGGGTTTTATTCAAATCTATTCATTGTCCCAAAAAAGGAAAATTTATTCAGACCAGTTCTGGATCTGAAAATTTTGAATCGTTATGTAAGAATACCAACTTTCGAGATGGTGACTATAAGGACTATTCTGCCTTTTGTTCAGCAAGGACATTATATGTCCACAATAGACTTGCAGGATGCAAACCTTCATATTCCGATTCATCCAGAACTTTATCAGTTTCTGAGATTCTCTTTTCTAGACAAGCATTACCAATTTGTTGCTCTTCCATTTGGCCTAGCAACAGCTCCAAGAATCTTTTCAAAGGTTTTGTGTGCCCTACTCTCTGTAATCAGAGTACAGGGTATTGCGGTGTTTACGTTCTGCAGAATCTCACACAAATCAACTAGTGTGATTTCTTCGGAAACATGGTTGGAGGATCAATTTACCAAAAAGTTTCTTAATTCCTCAGACAAGGGTCACCTTTTTAGGCTTCCAGATAGATTCAGTGTCCATGACTCTTTCTCTAACAGACAAGAGACGTTTAAAATTGGTTGCAGCCTGCCGGCACCTTCAGTCTCAGTCATTCCCTTCAGTGGCTATGTGCATGGAAGTTTTAGGTCTCATGACTGCAGCATCGGACGCGATACCCTTTGCTCGTTTTCACTTGAGACCTCTACAGCTTTGTATGTTGAACCAATGGTGCAGGGATTATGCAAAGATATCACAATTAATATCCTTAAATCCCAATGTACAACACTCTCTGACCATCGTTTAGTTCAAGGGGCTTCTTTTGTTCGGCCAACCTGGACTGTGATCACAACAGATGCGAGTCTTTCAGGTTGGGGAGCTGTTTGGGGATCTCTGACAGCACAAGGGGTTTGGAAATCTCAAGAGGCGAGATTACCAATAAATATTTTAGAACTCCGTGCAATTCTCAGAGCTCTTCAGTTTTGGCCTCTGTTAAAGAAAGAACCGTTCATTTGTTTTCAGACAGACAATATCACAACAGTGGCATATGTCAATCATCAGGGTGGGACTCACAGTCCCCAAGCTATGAAAGAAGTGTCTTGGACACTTGCTTGGGCGGAATCCAGCTCCTGTCTAATCTCTGCGGTACATATCCCAGGTGTAGACAATTGGGAGGCGGATTATCTCAGCCGCCAGACTTTACATCCAGGGGAGTGGTCTCTCTATCCAGATGTGTTTTCTCAGATTGTTCAGATGTGGGTTCTTCCAGAGATAGATCTCATGGCCTCTCATCTAAACAAAAAACTTCCCAGATACCTGTCCAGGGATGTTCAGGCGGAAGCAGTGGATGCGCTGACACTTCCTTGGTGTTATCATCCTGCTTACATTTTCCCGCCTCTAGTTCTCCTTCCAAGAGTGATCTCCAAAATCATCAAGGAACAATCATTTGTGTTGCTGGTGGCTCCAGCATGGCCACACAGGTTTTGGTATGCGGATCTGGTTTCTTGGAAAGTGTTGTTCCTTTTGGCCATCTCTTCTGCTAGAAGAGTTTCTGAGCTATCTGCTCTTTCTTGTGAGTCTCCTTTTCTGATTTTTCATCAGGATAAGGCAGTTTTGCAGACTTCTTTTCAATTTTTACCTAAGGTTGTGAATTCTAACAACATTAATAGAGAAATTGTTGTCCCTTCCTTGTGTCCTAATCCTAAGAATTCTTTGGAAAGATCCTTACATTCTTTGGATGTGGTAAGAGCTTTGAAATATTATGTGGAAGCTACTAAGATTTCAGGAAGACTTCCAGTCTATTTGTTTTATTTTCTGGTCCTAGGAAAGGTCAGAAGGCTTCTGCTATTTCCTTGGCTTCTTGGTTGAAACTTTTGATTCATCAAGCTTATTTGGAGTCGGGTCAGGCCCCACCTCAAAGAATTACGGCTCATTCTACTAGATCAGTCTCCACTTCGTGGGCCTTTAAGAATAAAGCTTCAGTTGATCAGATTTGCAAAGCTGCAACTTGGTCCTCTTTGCATACATTTACTAAATTCTACCGTTTTGATGTATTTGCTTCTTCAGAAGAAGTTTTTGGTAAAAAAAAGTTCTTCAGGCAGCTGTTTCAGTTTGATTCTTCTGCTTTTGATTTAAGTTTTTTCTTTCATTTATGAAAATAAACTTTTTTTTTTTGGGTTGTGGATTAATTTTTTCAGCAGAAAATGGCTGTTTTTATTTTATCCCTCCCTCTCTAGTGACTCTTGCGTGGAGTTCCACATCTTGCGTATTGCTATCCCATACGTCACTAGCTCATGGACTCTTGCTAATTACATGAAAGAAAACATAATTTATGTAAGAACTTACCTGATAAATTCATTTCTTTCATATTTGCAAGAGTCCATGAGGCCCACCCTTTTTATGGTGGTTAGGATTTTTTTGTATAAAGCACAATTATTTCCAAATTTCTTTTGTTGATGCTTTTTACTGCTTTCTTTATCACCCCACTGCTTAGCTATTCGTTAAACTGAATTATGGCTGTGGTGAGGGGTGTATTTATAGGCATTTTGAGGTTTGGGAAACTTTGCCCCTCCTGGTAGGATTGTATATCCCATACGTCACTAGCTCATGGACTCTTGCCAATATGAAAGAAATTAATTTATCAGGTAAGTTCTTACATAAAGTATGTTTTTTTAATCACAGCATTACAGTACTTTTTTTTTCTTACTATAGATTAACATACTAGCAGAGTTTGAACATTTTTAGAATATATTAACACTAGTTTGCTGCATTTTCTTTCTAGATTTGAGTCTGGAGATGACATGGCCTACCACTGTCATTGTGTTAGCAAAATGCCCATTGTTTAGGTTCAGCAGAAATGATAAGATAACAAATGGCAAATAAGGGAAATATGTGGCACGGTTAGTCGTTGAAAGCCTGCCAGTTTTATAGACTGGAAAATTCACAATTTTCAGACTTAACTTTATTTATTTTGTCCTCTTTTCCTGTAATTTAACTATGCATAATAAACCATTTTACGTTATATTCTTAAAGGGGCATGAAACTTGTGATTTGGATAGAGCATACATTTTTAAAGGAATTTCCAATGTACTTCTATTATCCACTTTGCTTAAAGGGACACTCAATCAAAATTAAACTTTCATGATTCATAGAGCATATAATAAATAGAGCGGCCATTTTAAACAACTTTCCAATTTACTTCCATTAACAAAATGTGCACAGTCTTTTTATATTTAAACTTTTTGAGTCACCAGCTCCTACTGAGCATGTGCAAGAATAAGTGTGTATGCATTTGTGAATGGCTGATGGCTGTCACATGGTACGTGTATGCATTTGTGATTGGCTGATGGCTGTCACATGGTACAGGGGGAGTGGAAAAAACATAACTTTTAAAATTGTCAGAAAAAAAATCTTCTACTCATTTGAAGCTCAGACTAAGTGCTATTGCATTGTCTTGTTATCTTGCATTTGTTGATTATGAAAATCTACTTTGTTGACTGGTCCTTTAATTTTCTTGGTAAGCTTTATTGAAGGAGCAGCAATGCACTAATAGGAGCTAGCCAAACACATTGGTAAGCAAATTACAATAGACTTATATATGCAGCCACCAATCGGCAGCTAGCTCCCAGCTCCTGAGCCTACCTAGGTGTTATTTTCAGCGAATGATACCAACAGAACTAATTACATTAGAAAATAGAAATACATTGGATTTTGTATGTTCGATCTAAAGGAACAATATATTGACTTAAAGACCAGAATCATGTTAGTAGAAGGTAAACTCCACATTCAGCGCATGAATAAAATGCTCAAATTTTATAATTTAAACAACTTTCTAATTTACTTTGATCATCAGATTTGCTTTGTTCTCTTGGTTTTCTTTGTTTAAAGATAAACCTAATATAATAACTGGAGTACAGGTCAAATAATCAGCTGAATAGTAAACGTGGTTATTTTACCTGCTCTCAGCCAAATTAATCCTAAAAACCTGGCCTGTTGGGGAGGCCCGAGAACAGGTTTAACAACCAGTGTTGTAGTGCATTGCTCCTCCTGAGCCCTAGGTATGCTTTTCAACAATGGATACAAAGAGAAGGAAGTAAATTACATTATGGCAGTAAATTGGAAACTTGTTTAAAATGAAATGCTCTGTCTGAATCATAGACGTTTAATTGTGATTTTACTGTACCTTTAATCTGTGTTTATAAACTGCAAAATTCTGTATCTATCTCCATTTTCAACCCAGCAATTTTCATCTTTTTTTGTTCAACATAAAGAAAAGGTATCAAGAAGATTTTGTTTTTTTCTTTTTTCTTTGTAAATTCTCCAAAGTAGTGGGAATCTGTTTTGTGCATACATAGTATATATTTGTACCTGCTTTCATGGAGCATGCTTCAGTATAAATCATTCTGACACTGCAACATGCTGTATAGTGTTTGCAAAGGAGGGAAAAAAATAATCAAAAGGCATTTCTAGGGGTGTATCCCTGGATTACAATTTTGTAATTGAAATGTTCCTAGCATGCTGACTGTTTAAAACAATTGTGCCTTTAAAACAATTGTGCAAATTGGTTTTGATTAAATGCGGATACTAAAAGTGTGCTCTGTATGTTTGTAAACTACAAACGCTTTGCTTAGTGTGACACAGAATACAATGACATGATTCTACTCTCAGATCAGGTTGTCACCTGTCAAATGATTCATTTTTTTCTCTTTCCCCTGTACCCTGAGGGCAGGAGAAACAGCCACAGAAGCCTTAACCGATGCCGGAGGTCAGATTCGTCCCAAGTTAAACATTCCAAGAATGCCCCTTATGGAGTTCTAAAAGGGACGTCACAGTGACAGTTGTAAATAATTACCTGCTCCTGTTTGTAGTGGGAGCCACTAGTTTAGGCAAATGATTAAATAGAAAATATAATCAGAAATCCTGGTGTGCGGGGAAATTGTTTTTAAAAAACAGCCCTACCTTGTACACCTAGTTTTTCAGTTCTTTATGCTTTTTAGTTAATTAATATATAGATGGGTGCTCTCAGGATAAGCATTAAAGGGACGCTCTTATAAAGAGATATACCGCTCTGTTTTGTTACAGCAGTTTATTTTTTTTTAATAAGTATTCTTGCGCTATGATCTTTAACCATACAGGCACAGTCACGCACCCAGTGTGCTCAGTAAACCAATCTAGTGCTTGTGCAACTTCAAAGACCATATACTTATCTGCAACAGCAGAGTAAGGTGCTGGTGAGCAATTTTGACTTTTTATCTAATTTGCTTTGTTTTCTTGGTTTCCTTTGATGAACAGGATACTTGGGTATGTTTAGGAGCAGCAATATACTGCTTTATAATTTACCCATAATTATATCCATAGGAAATATTTATAGACTGTGTCAGGAAGTTCGGGGGCAATTTTGTGCTGTTAAATGGAACATATACTGGTGTATTAAAGGAATATCAAACCCAAATTGTTCTCTTATACAATTTAGATAGAGCAGTAATTTTAAGCAACATTCTTATTTACTCCCTTTTATCAAATTGTCTTTGTTCTCTTGCTATCTTTATTTAAAAAGCAGGGATGTAAGCTTAGGGGCTGGCCCATTTTTGGTTCAGAACCTGGGTAGCGCTTGCTGATTGGTGGCTGATTGTTGACTAAATGTAGCCATCAATTAGCAAGCGCTGCCAAGATGCTAAACAAAAAAAAAGGCCGGCTCCTAAGCTTACATTCCTGCTTTTAAAATAAAGATGACAAAAGAAAGGAAAAAATAGTTTTATGTCCCTTTTAATACATCTTAATTAATTTTAGTTTTTTTCCTGTTGCCCACTCAATACAGAACACACTTTATTTTAAATTTTTATGTAGCAGTAAATAATATTTTGTTCCTGAGACTTTTCTTCCTCCCGTTTATTTTATTCTATTTTATATTTAATAATTTCTTGTATATATTTTATAATTTAGTATTTTATTATACAATACAATATTGTATCTGATTTGGGAACGTCTCTGCCATGACCCTGGTTGACACAATCCTGTTTTTTTCCAGCAGATGAAGATTTCCTTCAACGAGAAGAACATTCACACAATGTTTGAGTATCCTTCTGAGAACTCGCTGGCCGAGGATGCCGGGGAAGAGGAATCTAACGAAGTATCTGGCTCCGAATCTGAGGAAGACGAGAAACCTCTTATCCTCCTCCCACGGCCAACCTTTGTCAATACTGGAGGAGCCAGCAATGCTCTGCGGGCCAACGCTGCAAACTCAGGTAACCGCAAAATCTCCAAAAGAGCATAATGGCCTTGTTAAAAGCAGTCTACAATGGACAGTGGCTGACAAATGCATTTGAAAATTAGGAGCCACACACAATTTTTAACAGTCAGCCTTATATATTAAAGGGACACTGTACTATAAAATTGGTTTCCCTTTAAAGAGACAGGAAGCCCAAAATCTTTTTCATGATTCAGAGAGAGCATACCATTTTAAGCAACTTAGTACTTTAGTTCTATTTTCGAATTTGCCTTTGTTCTTTTGATATCGTTTGTTGAAAGTATACATCAGGAGCAGCCATGCACTACTAGGAGCTAGCTGCTGATTGGTTGCTGGACGTATATGCCTCTTGTAATTGGCTCACCAATGAGTTCAGCTACCTTCTTTAATTAAAGATACCAAGAGAATGAAGCAAATTTGATAAAAAAAAAATCTGTACCCCCCCCCCCCCCAGGAATTTAATTAGTGTTACTGTCTCCAGTTTACATAGCTTTTCTACATTTTGTTATTCATCATTTTAGTGTAGGTGGCGGTTTCTAACAAGAACTATTTCAAATAATAAAATAAAGGTAAAGGATCCTAAAGTGCTTTAGCATATTATATTGCACTGTTGCTAATCTATAACTATTTGTTTAAGCCCCAGCTAGGGTTGCCACCTCAGCCATGTTTTCCTGGACACTTATGAGTTACACATGCTGCAGGGAGCAACATGTATTGTGTTTCTGAACAGCACTATTCATATTCCTCCCTGCACACCCCTGCAAACATGTGTAACTTATAAGTGTTCTGTATTTTAAGGGACAGGTGGTAACCTTAGCCCCAGCAAAGGAATTAAACAGAGCAGCAATGCACTACTGGGAGCTAGCTGAACACAGAATGAGACAATACCAAGAGGCATATCTGCAGCTGGCATTCAGTAGCTAGCTCCCAGTAGTTCATTTCAACACTGTGCTACTGTTAAACACACAGTAAAACACACTGCGCTACTGTTAAACACACAGTAGAAGTACCAATCAGCAGGGCCATTCACGTGACTCAGATGTGTAACTACTCCTGATTGGATGAGCGTCTGTTTCTGCACAGGAACAGCAGTGCTCTGCAGTCTCCGAGCGGCACTTCTACTGTGTGTTTAATGGTTAAACACATAGTAGTGCAGGGTCAATAGAGCATGTAATTTTAGGTCCTTTAAAGTATCCTTTATAAATGTTGGCGCTGCGCTAATCAAAATAGTGCAGCTAAAACAAACCTACATGTAAAATATTAACATCCATCAAAATAGCACATAGAGTTAATCATAAAAGGAATAGTCTGGATAGTATGATTCAGATAGAGCATGCAATTTTAAGCAACTTTTTAATTACTCCTATTATCAATTTTCTTTGTTCTCTTGGTATCTTTATTTGAAAAAGCAAGAATCTAGGCATAGGAGCCGGCTCGTTTTTGGTTCAGCACCTGGGTAGAACTTTCTGATTAGTGTCTAAATGTAGCCACCAATCAGCAAGCGCTACCCAGGTGCTGAACCAAAAATGGGCTGGCTCCTAAGCTTACATTTAAATAGAGATACCAAGAGAACAAAGAAAATTTGATAATAGGAGTAAATTGGAAAGTTGTTTAAAATTGCCTGCTCTATCTGAATCATGAACGTTTAATTTTGACTAGACTATTCCTTTACCTCTTTGTAATTCTGCATAAAAAAAATTAATTTTAAGAACTGAAACAATTTTACAATGAACTTATGTTATCTTTTTACGTAGACCATTATTGTTTTAAAATTGGCTGCAAAGTTAATTGTCTTCTGCATAGAACTCCATAGCTTAAAGGCGAAAAGCAAGTGTCTGGCTGTAGCAGATACACCCAGTTTTGTGAGACTGTCAGAGAGAAGACTTGTATATTATACAGAAGCGATATTTGTACTAGAGGTCTGAGGGTACCATGTAAAACTAGGACCAAACAGAAATACAATATCCCACTACAACAAGCACTTCGTTCTCAGACTATAGGTTAAATATTAGACATTTCTGATTAATCTACAGCAGAATAAGAATTACCAGGGGTGTGGGGGTGGGGGGAGGTGCAGGTATTATGGAAAATTATATATGCAGTAAAGGGCAGAGTTATTTAGTACAAACAGGAATGTTTGTGTTGTGGGTTACATAACAGGACAGTGACTGCCGACCGTGCAGAATTTTCCTTTAGGCCTTTCTAGGGACAAACAGTTTTTGCACAAAAGCTTGTGTGTAACGTGTCCCGTGCCAGCTTTATTTTCTGCTGTCTGATACAGCAACAAATCCTCAAATGCGGAATTCCAAAATCCAAACTTTTTAATTTAATATTTTTTTTTTTAATAAAATGATCAAAAATGACTTTTCCTCCAACCTGTAAGTCACAATCTTCTCTGCCTGTGTCTTTGGTTTGTGTTTTGTGTTCTAAAATGCAAATAATAGTCTGTATTTATTTAAAACAACAAATATGACCTTTCTGATTACTGTACAGAGGATACTATGAATACACAAGTGCTAAACATGATATAAAACTAGCTTTAAGCTTTATTATGACACATAAATATTACCGAAATGACATAAGATGTTGTTTACACTTGGTCCCATCCCCTCTCCAAACTGTTCCATTTTACAGATACAAATATTCTTAAAACCAAACCTGTTCTGATCCCCCGCAGTTTGGATAAAGGGTTTTCTACCTGTATTACATTATTCTATTTTACAGCCTGTGCCTCATGTAAGGATCAAGCTGTTGACATCTCTGGTTAGCTTTTCTAATTGGAGCTGTGCTACAACATCCATTTAATTCCCATTACTTTACCATCTTTTCTTTACAGAGCTTAATGTGCTGTTTTGTGTCTGACGGCTATTTCAGTCTGTGTAAAGCTAAGAGATCTAAACCATTTATGGGATTCCGTCTGACGATTCCAGCACGTTAGAAAACCCTGTTAAATCCTTAGGGTTTTTATTCCATTTTTAGCCCTTTAAAGTGATGGTAAAATAGAATTGATTTAAACTTGCAATTCCGTAGTATTCGTGTAGTACAATCAAATTGCATTTTTGTTTTTTAAAAACAATTGTATATATTTTTTTATAAATATATCCATTTCTAGTTCTGTATTCTTTTTTTATTGCTCCGCACCCTATTATTTGCCTTTCTGTCTTCTAGCGATGTAAAGAGCGGTCCCACCTGCTCTCTACGTATTTCTCAGTGTGCGCTACAGAGCTGTTGTTGCCTTTCTCATGCTAAAATCGTATTTTCAGCTGCCCCAATGTAAACCCTACATTTATCAGAACGGCTGAGAAGACAGTCTTGGGATAGAATAGCTTTTATAACCTTCCACTTGTTCAAAACGAGCATTATTACCACTAATAATAAGTAGTGTTAAAGGGACAGTCTACCATGAATTGTTATTGTTTTAAAATATAGATAATCCCTTTATTACCCATTCCCCAGTTTTGCATAACCAACACAGTTATATTAATGTACTTTTTACCTCTGTGATTACCTTGTATCTAGGAACCTTCTTCCAGCCCCCTGATCACATGACTGCGACTGTTTATTATCTATTGTCTTAAATTTAGCATTGTTTTGTGCTAAATCTTAAATAACCACCTCTGCCTGAACACAGTGTTATCTATATGGCCCACGTGTACTTTCTGTCTGTGTTGAAAAGAGATTTAAAAAGCCTGTGTGTGATAAGAGGCAGCCCTCAAAGGCTTAGAAATTAGCATATGAGCCTACCTATGTTTAGTTTAAACTAAGAATACCAAGAGGAAAAAAGCAAATTTGATAATAAAGGAAATTGGAAAGTTGATTAAAATTAAAAGTCCTATCTGAATAATGAAAGTTTAATTTATACTAGACTGTCCCTTTAACACTCACATGCAATATGCAGCTCTGTGATTTGAGTAAACATTCTTGTTCCGATTAATTGTTTACTATTACGTCAGTGGGATTCTCTATATTTCAGTAATGCACATGTGTATTGCCATTAGTGAGTTTAACAAACTGCAGACCTAAAAGAGAGTGAGTCGTAATAGTGAGCCGTATGGCTTAAAACATGATTGGTTGGCAAACGACAACATCACTTTAAGTAAAAAAGTCTTGTGAGGGTGGAGGGGAGTGTTGGCAACTTGAGCAAGGATCTAAATGCAAGAATAAAATATTCCAGAATAAGTATTTATAGCAAACTTTGAAAACAATTAATATGTAGAATCAGTTCAACTTTAATATAAAAATGAGGAACAGCGTGGAGTTTTCCATCACTTTAATCAGTTATCAATTTATTTTATTTTTACATTTAATTTACTTATTGTAATCAGCTAAATTTGTAAAGCCACCCTCAGATCTGCTACTTAAAGGAAATTTTAAACTTGTACCATATGTTAGCAGCCAATCGCCGCTATGCAAACTAAATGTTTTAATATAAATTGTTATAAGATTTTGCAAATAAAGAGCAGTTCAGGAAGGCAGCTGTTAAAAAACCTGGTGGTATCTGTGTTTCTGGTCTCTTTCGCTGTGGCTAAATAAAGACAGATCTATATGAGTTTCAGCTCTGAGTTAACCAATCGCTATGTAGAATGTTGCAGGGTGAGATGCATGTCGCCATAATGGAGGCACATTAGTCTCTCTAGGATGAGTGGAACTAAAACGATATGCAGAGGTATTTTACAGCAAAAGCAGGCAAAACAAATAATATTGTATGTTGTAATGTTCTATTTTCCTTAAAGGGACACTCAAGTCATGATTCAGATAGAGCAGCAATTTTAAACAACTTTCCAATTTACTTCCATTACCAAAAGGTGCACAGTCTTTTTATATTTACACTTTTTGAATCACCAGCTCCTACTGAGCATGTGCAAGAATTCACAGAATATATGCATTTCTGATTGGCTGATGGCTGTCGCATGACACCGGGGCAGTGGAAATAGACATAACTTGCTATTGCATTTGCTGGTTCTTTAAAAGGATATAATACTTATATGCTATATCACTTGAAACTGATGCAGTATAACTGTAAAAAGCTGACAGGATAATATCACCTGAACATCTCTCTGTAAAAAAGGAAGATATTTCTCTTGTTAAGTGTGTTCAGTCCACGGGTCATCCATTACTTATGGGATATATTCTCCTTCCCAACAGGAAGTTGCAAGAGGATCACCCAAGCAGAGCTGCTATATAGCTCCTCCCCTCACATGTCATATCCAGTCATTCTCTTGCAAGTCTCAACAAAGAAGGAGGTCGCGAGAGGAGATAGGAGTTTTTTACATAATTATTCTTCAATCAAAAGTTTATTATTTTAAAATGGCACCGGAGTGTGCTGTTTTTTTCTCTCAGGCAGTATTTAGAAGAAGAATCTGCCTGCGTTTTCTATGATCTTAGCAGACGTAACTAAGATCCACTGGCTGTTCTCGCACATTCTGAGGAGTGGGGTAACTTCAGAAAAGGGAATAGCATGCGGGGTTCCCCGCAAATGAGGTATGTGCAGTAAATATTTTCTAGGAATGGAATTGACTAAGAAAACACTGCTGTTACCCATATGATGTAAGTACAGCCTTTAATGCAGTAGTAGCGACTGGTATCAGGCTGATAAATGTATGCGCAGTTGAGTTATTTTCTAGGGACTAGAATTTGACTGAGAAAATACTGTTAATACTGAAATAAATGTATAAGCCTTAACTGCAGTAGAAGCGACTGGTAGCAGGCTTAGTGATAACTTTGCATAACACTGGAAAGTTGTTTTAAAACGTTTACTGGCATGTTATTCGTTTTTGTGAGGTACTTTGGTGATAAATCTTTTTGGGCATGATTTTTTTTCCATATGGCTAACGTATATTTCTGCATAGAAACCGTTGTAACAGGTCTCCCACTGTTGTAATATGAGTGGGAGGGGTCTTTTTTTAGCGCCTTGTTGCGCAGTTAAAATTCTAGCACAGTCTTCCTGCTTCTTCCTCCTCGATCCAGGACGTCTCCAGAGAGCTCAGGGGTCTTCAAAATTCATTTTTGAGGGAGGTAATCTGCTGTGACAGTGTGTTTGACTGTGATAAAAGCGTTAAATCTTAAATTGATTATCCGTTTTTTTTGGGGTATTGAGGGGTTAATCATCCGTTTGCTTGTGGGTGCAATCCTCTGCTAAATTCATACATTTACTGCTATAATTGTTGGCTATAACTGAATTAGTTCATTGTTATTTCAACTGTGACAGTTTTTGTGTTTTTAAAAGCGCTGCAGCGTTTTTCCTATTGCTTGTAAATTTATTGAAAGTTTTTTCCAAGCTTGCTAGCCTTCATTGCTAGTCTGTTTAAACATGTCTGATACAGATGATTCTACTTGTTCATTATGTTTAAAAGCCAATGTGGAGCCCAATAGAAATATGTGTACCAATTGTATTGATGTTACTTTAAATAAAAGTCATTCTTTACTGGTAAAGAAATTATCACCAGACAACGAGGGGAAAGTTATGCCGCCTAACTCTCCTCACGTGTCAGTACCTTCGCCTCCCGCTCAGGAGGCGCGTGAGATTGTGGCGCCAAGTACATCAAGGCCCTTACAAATCACTTTGCATGATATGGCTAATGTTATGAAAGAAGTATTATCTAATTTGCCTGAGTTAAGAGGCAAGCGCGATAGCTCTGGGTTAAGGACAGAGCGCGCCGATGACACGAGAGCCATGTCCGATACTGCGTCACAATTTGCAGAACATGAGGACGGAGAGCTTCATTCTGTGGGTGACGGATCTGATCCGGGGAGACCGGATTCAGAAATTTCAAATTTTAAATTTAAGCTTGAGAACCTCCGTGTATTGCTAGGGGAGGTGTTAGCGGCTCTGAATGATTGCGACACGGTTGCAATCCCAGAGAAATTATGTAGGCTGGATAAATACTATGCGGTACCGGTGTGTACTGACGTTTTTCCTATACCTAAAAGGCTTACAGAAATTATTAGCAAGGAGTGGGATAGACCCGGTGTGCCCTTTTCCCCTCCTCCGATATTTAGAAAAATGTTCCCAATAGACGCCACCACACGAGACTTATGGCAGACGGTCCCTAAGGTGGAGGGAGCAGTTTCTACTTTAGCCAAGCGTACCACTATCCCGGTGGAGGATAGTTGTGCTTTCTCAGATCCAATGGATAAAAAATTTGAAGGTTACCTTAAGAAAATGTTTGTTCAACAAGGTTTTATATTACAGCCCCTTGCATGCATTGCGCCCGTCACTGCTGCAGCGGCATTCTGGTTTGAGTCTCTGGAAGAGGCTATTCGCACAGCACCATTGGATGAGATTATGAACAAGCTTAAAGCCCTTAAGCTAGCTAATGCATTTATTTCGGATGCCGTTGTACATTTAACCAAACTCACGGCTAAGAACTCCAGATTCGCCATCCAGGCGCGCAGAGCGCTATGGCTAAAATCCTGGTCAGCAGATGTAACTTCTAAATCTAAATTGCTTCATATTCCTTTCAAAGGGCAAACCTTATTCGGGCCCGGCTTGAAAGAAATTATTGCTGACATTACTGGTGGTAAGGGTCACACCCTTCCTCAGGACAGGGCCAAATCAAAGGCCAAACAGTCTAATTTTCGTGCCTTTCGTAATTTCAAGGCAGGAGCAGCATCAACTTCCTCCGCTCCAAAACAGGAAGGGACTGCTACTCCTTACAGACAGGGTTGGAAAGGCAACCAGTCCTGGAACAAGGGCAAGCAGGCCAGAAAACCTACTTCTGCCCCTAAGACAGCATGAAGAAAGGGCCCCCTATCTGGAAACAGATCTAGTGGGGGGGCAGACTTTCTCTCTTCGCCCAGGCCTGGGCAAGAGATGTCCAGGATCCCTGGGCATTGGAGATAATATCTCAGGGATACCTTCTGGACTTCAAAACTTCTCCTCCACAAGGGAGATTTCATCTGTCAAGGTTATCAACAAATCTAATAAAGAAAGAGGCTTTTCTACGATGTGTACAAGACCTCTTAGTAATGGGAGTGATCCACCCGGTTCCGCGGACGGAACAAGGGCAAGGTTTTTACTCAAATCTGTTTGTGGTTCCCAAAAAAGAGGGAACCTTCAGGCCAATCTTGGACCTGAAGATCTTAAACAAATTCCTAAGGGTTCCATCGTTCAAGATGGAAACTATTCGAACAATCCTACCCATGATCCAAGAGGGTCAATATATGACCACAGTGGACTTAAAGGATGCCTACCTTCACATACCGATTCACAAAGATCATTATCGGTACCTAAGGTTTGCCTTTCTAGACAGGCATTACCAGTTTGTAGCTCTTCCCTTCGGGTTGGCTACGGCCCCGAGAATTTTTACAAAGGTTCTGGGCTCGCTTCTGGAGGTACTAAGACCGCGAGGCATAGCAGTGGCTCCGTACCTAGACGACATTCTGATACAGGCGTCAAGTTTTCAAAATGCAAAGTCTCATACAGAGATAGTTCTAGCATTTCTGAGGTCGCATGGGTGGAAGGTGAACATGGAAAAGAGTTCTCTGTTACCACTCACAAGGGTTCCCTTTCTAGGGACTCTTATAGATTCTGTAGAGATGAAGATTTACCTGACGGAGTCCAGGTTATCAAAAATCCTAAATGCTTGCCGTGTCCTTCATTCCATTCCAAGCCCATCAGTAGCTCAGTGCATGGAAGTAATCGGCTTAATGGTCGCGGCAATGGACATAGTGCCATTTGCGCGCCTGCATCTCAGACCGCTGCAACTATGCATGCTAAGTCAGTGGAATGGGGATTACTCAGATCTGTCCCCTTTACTAAATCTGGACCAGGAGGCCAGAGATTCTCTTCTCTGGTGGTTGTCGCGGGTTCATCTGTCCAAAGGAATGACTTTTCGCAGACCAGATTGGACGATTGTAACAACAGATGCCAGCCTACTAGGCTGGGGTGCAGTCTGGAACTCCCTGAAGGCTCAGGGATCGTGGACTCAGGAGGAGAAACTCCTCCCAATAAACATTCTGGAGTTAAGAGCAATATTCAATGCTCTTCTAGCTTGGCCTCAGTTAGCAACACTGAGGTTCATCAGATTTCAGTCGGACAACATCACGACTGTGGCTTACATCAATCATCAAGGGGGAACCAGGAGTTCCCTAGCGATGTTGGAAGTCTCGAAGATAATTCGCTGGGCAGAGTCTCACTCTTGTCATCTGTCAGCGATCTACATCCCAGGCGTGGAGAACTGGGAGGCGGATTTTCTAAGTCGCCAGACTTTTCATCCAGGGGAGTGGGAACTTCACCCGGAGGTGTTTGCTCAACTGATTCTTCGTTGGGGCGAACCGGAGCTGGATCTCATGGCATCTCGCCAGAACGCCAAGCTTCCTTGTTACGGATCCAGGTCCAGGGACCCGGGAGCGGTGCTGGTAGATGCACTAGCAGCCCCTTGGGTTTTCAACATGGCTTATGTGTTTCCACCATTTCCGTTGCTACCTCGACTGATTGCCAGGATCAAACAGGAGAGAGCATCGGTGATTCTGATAGCGCCTGCGTGGCCACGCAGGACCTGGTATGCAGACCTAGTGGACATGTCGTCCTGTCCACCATGGTCTCTGCCTCTGAGGCAGGACCTTCTAATTCAGGGTCCTTTCAACCATCCAAGCCTAATTTCTCTGAGGCTGACTGCATGGAGATTGAACGCTTGATTCTATCAAAGCGTGGTTTTTCGGAGTCGGTAATTGATACATTAATACAGGCTCGTAAACCTGTTACCAGAAAAATTTACCATAAAATATGGCGTAAATATTTATATTGGTGTGAATCCAAGAGTTACTCATGGAGTAAGGTTAGGATTCCTAGGATATTGGCTTTTCTACAAGAAGGTTTAGAAAAGGGTTTATCCGCTAGTTCGTTAAAGGGACAGATTTCTGCTCTGTCTATTCTTTTACACAAACGTCTGGCAGAGAATCCAGACGTCCAGGCTTTTTGTCAGGCTTTGGCTAGGATTAAGCCTGTGTTTAAAACTGTTGCTCCTCCGTGGAGCTTAAACTTGGTTCTTAAAGTTCTTCAGGGTGTTCCGTTTGAACCCCTTCATTCCATTGATATTAAGCTTTTATCTTGGAAAGTTCTGTTTTTGATGGCTATTTCCTCGGCTCGAAGAGTCTCTGAGTTATCTGCCTTACATTGTGATTCTCCTTATCTGATTTTTCATTCAGACAAGGTAGTTCTGCGTACTAAACCTGGGTTTTTACCTAAGGTTGTTTCTAACAGGAATATCAATCAAGAGATTGTTGTTCCATCATTATGTCCTAATCCTTCCTCAAAGAAGGAACGTCTTTTGCATAATCTGGACGTAGTCCGTGTCCTGAAGTTCTATTTACAGGCAACTAAAGATTTTCGGCAAACTTCTTCTCTGTTTGTCGTTTATTCTGGTCAGAGGAGAGGTCAAAAGGCTTCGGCCACCTCTCTCTCTTTTTGGCTGCGTAGCATAATACGTTTAGCCTATGAGACTGCTGGACAGCAGCCTCCTGAAAGAATTACAGCTCATTCCACTAGAGCTGTGGCTTCCACCTGGGCCTTTAAAAATGAGGCCTCTGTTGAACAGATTTGCAAGGCTGCAACTTGGTCTTCACTTCATACCTTTTCAAAATTTTACAAATTTGACACTTTTGCTTCTTCGGAGGCTGTTTTTGTGAGAAAGGTTCTACAGGCAGTGGTTCCTTCTGTTTAATGTTCCTGCCTTGTCCCTCCCATCATCCGTGTACTTTAGCTTTGGTATTGGTATCCCATAAGTAATGGATGACCCGTGGACTGAACACACTTAACAAGAGAAAACATAATTTATGCTTACCTGATAAATTTATTTCTCTTGTAGTGTGTTCAGTCCACGGCCCGCCCTGTCTTTTTTTGAGGCAGTTCTAAATTTTAATTAAAACTCCAGTCACCACTGCACCCTATAGTTTTTCCTTTCTCGTCTTGTTTCGGTCGAATGACTGGATATGACATGTGAGGGGAGGAGCTATATAGCAGCTCTGCTTGGGTGATCCTCTTGCAACTTCCTGTTGGGAAGGAGAATATATCCCATAAGTAATGGATGACCCGTGGACTGAACACACTACAAGAGAAATAAATTTATCAGGTAAGCATAAATTATGTTTTTACCTCACAATTTCCTCAGCTCAGCAGAGTAAGTGCTGTGTAAAAATGTATCTTTAAGTTACTGTTCAGCTGCAGGTAAAAAATAAAATAAATGAAGAAATGAACTGCAGTCAATCAACATCAACAGTGCTAACGTCATGAACTCTTTTACTGTGATCTCATGAGATTTCACTTAACTCTCATGAGATTTAATAGTAAACTTCCTTACACTGAATAGGGAAATGAGTGTGCATGAGGCTCACTCCCTTGCCTGTCCTGGGACAGACAAACTGATTTGCTGTTTAAAGTCCTTTGTAATGGGGTGTGAATACTTAGGACATTTTGAGGTAAAATATCTTTTCTTTTTTATATAAAGATGTTCAGGTGATATTTTCTAGTCAGCTTTTTACAGCTATTCTGCATCACTTTCAAGTGTTTCAACATTTGCGTATCATGGCCCTTTAACAAAACATTTTTTATTTTTATGCATTTTCTTCCCCTACTCCTGAGTCCTGAGCAAATCCTAACATAACATTTCACCTTTTCAATTGATGGGCCAGTTGTGCTTGTCCAGCCCTTTCCTGCTTTAGGCTGGACAAGCTTGTCCAATAGCAAAACCCTTATGTGTTCTTTACTGTGTTATCAGAAACCATCTTGCAGTTGTCTTGCTGTAAAATGATTTGCGTTATCTGCAGTGTGTTCTAATCTCTTCGGAGAACAAGGAAATGTAAATCAGCTTGCATAACCTTGTGCTTTCTGCAGTTTAACAATCTATGTAGACTTTGTTAGGAATTCTAACTTCCCTATCTAATCTGTACCACTGGAAGATCTGAGAACTGTTTATGCAATTATTACGGACTCTAAGCAGAAATAGCTGTAAGGGTGCTATTCACAGGAACAGTGTTATATAGGAAGAGATGGTCATTACTTATACAGACATCCCAACCTGCAAAAACTCATTTCAGGGAGGTGGGATCATTGGCTACTGCGCCGCCCCCCCACTCCCAGTTATATATTGGACACCTTGAAACCCTAAATAAGATAGAGACTTATTATTAAAGTAGCTTCCCACTAAAGTCACATTAAAAAAAAGTAGCTTTCTTGCACAACCACATACAACAAACCTATTTTCCAGTGATCGTACGCTTGTTGAATGCTTACTTCAGGGAGAGTTGGGATGTCTGCTTATATTGTAACAAAACATTTAAAGGGCCACTAAACCCAAAATCTTTCTTAAATGATTCAGATAGAGAATACAAATTTAAACAACATTACAATTTACTTCTATTATTTATTTTGCAACATTTTTTAGCTATCCTTAGTTGAAGAAAAAGCAATGCACATGGCGAGCCAATCACACGAGGCTTCTATGTGCAGCAACCAATCAGCAGCTACTGAGCATATCTAGATATGCTTTTCAGCAAAGAATATCAAAAGAATAAAACAAATTAGATAATAGAAGTAAATTAGGAAGATGTTTAAAATTGCATTCTCTTTCAAAATCATGAAAGAAAAAATGTGGGTTTCATGTCCCTTTAATAGCTGAAAAGAACCTCTTGTATTTAGCTATGCCCCTGGTATGATGCCTACAGTGCAAGCTTCTGGTAGATTTGTGAGGATTTATACCTAAATAGCTCATTTATGCCAATTTCCCTTTCGGATCTCAGTTTGCATTCCTTGGTCTCATTCCTCACATAACTTTCTTCAGTTCTTCTTAAAGGGACACGAAACCCAAAATGTTCTTTCTTTATTCAATTTTTTAAAAAGATTCCAATTTACTTTTATTTTCAAGTTTGCTTTGTTCTCGTGCTATTCTTTATAGAAGAGATAACTAGGTAGGTATGGAAGTCTGGAGCACAACATGGCAGAAAGAAGTGCTGCCATCTAGTGATCTTGCAAATGTATAAAATTATTGCAAAACTGCTGCCATATAATGCTGTAGACACGTGCACCCTTCTGAGGTTACCGCCCTGATTTCCAATAAATGATGCCAAGAGAAGAAAGAAAATTTTAAAATAGAAGTAAATTAGAAAGTTGTTTAAAATTGCATGCTCTACGTCAGGGCTCGACAAACCCAGGTGCCAGGTAGCCACTGGCTCCTAAGTTGTTGTGTTCTTTCTCTCTCTTTCTCTCTCGCTCTCTCTCTCTCTCTCTCGCGCTCTCTCTCTCGCGCTCTCTCTCTCGCTCTCTCTCTCGCACGCTCTCTCTCTCTCGCGCTCTCCCTCCTTCCTCTCCCTATATATATATATATATATATATATATATATATATATATATATATATATATATACACATATATACACACCACTCTCTGGCTCTCAATGAGTTTGGAGTGACTCCTGCTGCCGTTTGTCTGACCTCGCTGTATGCTACACAGTGGTTGCTTTAGATCTGTGCAAACAGAGTGTCTAGGAATGCAGATTGTGTCATCAACATGACCATTATAAATACCTTTAGCAAATGCTATATTGCTGATATGTACTATTTCATATTTTAAATATTAACTTAAAACAGCTTGTGAGACAATTTAGATAAGTGTGGCTATTTATTTATTTAAAGGAAGCAAAAAACTGTGTCAAATGTCAGGTTTATTTATTTAAAGATATTTCTTCTTTCCTTGAAGGAACAGTAAATGCCTAGAGTTTTTTTATATAAAATGTTTAGTTATGAATAATGAAACAGCTTTGCATTTTATTAATTTTGCAACCCCTTTTCATGTAAATTAGTCCTGAAAATTGAGCAATTTCTCATTCTCAGAACTTAAAATGCACACTGCTGACTTCTCAAGGCTAACCCTGCTACACATTTGTCCCTTATTGCCTTTATCAGAGAAAAACTGCAAAACACATTTTATACTATTAATATGACGTGGCTAGCCTTGTTGTCTGCAGACTAAAGCCCAGATTGTCTCTTCCAAATAAGGCAAATGGTTGGTGGAGTTTGGCTCTCGAAAAATGATTGCAGTAAAAAAAGATGTTAATTTATTTTAAAAGTGTTTAGACTTTGCCGAGATGTTAATCTATAGCAACACAACAGAAATGTATTTACAAGGGGTTTACTGTTCAATTTAATAAGCAAATGAAGAGCTTTACTGCAGACTATGTTCATGCAAAGTAAATGTTTTGAAAGCAGAATTTGCATTGTTTCATAGTCCAATGACACACCCTTTGAAAAAGGAATAGGTTTTTCTTATCTGCTTTTGTTGTGTTAGAGGACAAACATAAAGAGCTTCTGCACTAAGCAGCCAATCACTGTATAGCTTGTTGGTCACAAAAACACAATTTTTACATAAGGGGATATAGAGCAAAAAGAAAATGCTGTAGTGGGTTAGAGTATTTTATTAGTGCACTAGGTAAAGGGGTAGTTTAACGTCTCAAATTTGGAAGGTACCACATCCCGCCATGGATTTGGTACAGAGCGATTAACTCCACATTTTCCTAAACGGGTTACCTTTTTACTGTTCCAATATCGTTCCCGGGCACCGCAACCGCCGCTGGGAACCTAACCATGCGTGCCCCCCCCCACGGTGGGATAAAGGTAACATGTTTAGGTAAATGTGGAGTTGATCCCTCTGTTCCAATTTCGTTCCCTGGCGACGCAACTGCCGGTGGGAACCTATCCAAGCCCCCCACGGCGGGATGTGGTACCTTCCGAATTTGGGATGCTAAACTACCTCTTTACCGTGCACTATTGCTTTGCTCTGCAAAGGGGTTAAACACCGTAAAATTTGTCTCGGAACAGCAGTGCACTACTGGGAGCTAGCTGAATAAATCTCGTAAGCCAATGGCAGGAGACATTTGTGTGAAGTCACCAATCAGCAGCTAGATCCCAGTAATGCATTGCTGTTCCTGAGCCTACCTAGGTGCGATTTTCAGCTAAGTATACCAAGCGAATTAAAGGGACTTAAAACCTATTTTTTTCTTCTTTTATGATTCAAATAGAACATACAATATTAAATGACTTTCCAATTTACTTCTATTACCAATTTTTTCTTTATTCTTGTTATATCCTTTTTTGAAAGAGCAGCAATACATTACTAGGAGTTAGCTGAACACAACATGTGAGACAATGAGGCATTTATGTAAAGCCACCAATCAGCAGATGGCTCCCATCTCCTGAGCCTTCCTAGGTATGCTTTTCAACAAAGGATACCAAGAGAACATAGCAAATTAGATAACAGAAGTAAACTTCAAAGTTGTTTAAAATTGTATGCTCTATCTGAATCATGGAAGAAACATTTAGGTTTCCATGTTCCTTTAAGTAAATTAGTTAAGAGAAATAAATTGAAGAGTGTCCTGAAATGACATGCTCTATCTGATCAACAAATGCTTAATTTTGTCTTCCATGTCCCTTTAAAGCACAAGAAAGTTGACCAAATAAACGAGTATGTTACAAAGTGTTTGTTTTCTCCATACGCATAATTGTGTTTTGAGTTTAAAGGGACACTGAACCCAATTTTTTTCTTTCGTGATTCAGATAGAGCGTGCCATTTTAAGCAACTTTCTAATTTACTCCTATTATCAATTTTTCTTCGTTCTCTTGCTATCTTTATTTGAAAAAGGCATCTAAGCTATTTTTGGTTCAGTACTCTGGACAGCACTTGTTTATTGGTTGGTTAATATAATCCATGGGCCGGCATCTAAACTTACATTCTTTCTTTACAAATAAAGATACCAAGAAAATGAAGAAAATTTGATAATAGGAGTAAATGAGAAAGTTGCTTAAAATTGCATGCTCTTTCTGAATCACAAAAGAAAATATTGGGGTTCAGTGTCCCTTTAATGTCCCTTTAAATGTATTTTTCTCTCCTGTATTTAGTATGAAAAATACCCCCTAAAAGGTGACTCCATCCCCAGGATAGTTATTGCAGAATATATTCCCTGTTAACAGCTTTACAGAGAATGTGTTTGCTTTCCCAGGTCTCTCTAGCTACACCCCCAAACACTCCGTAGAATATAGCAAATGGCAAGAAAAGAAATACGAGGAGACGCCATCCCCGGACAGCAATACTATACATGAAGATATGGTAAATTCCCCTTTCCCTGTCTATATTCTGCATTGGTCTGAGTGATGTGTGCTCTATAGTTATTGGAGCAAGGGATTCCAAGTTTTCTGTATATAGGTCCAGTCACTAATGGAGTGATAGGCTGGGGGCCACATGAAACTATTGTATGAAATGAAAAAAGTCCTGGCATTCCAGGGGTAGTAATGTTATAAAAAGGCTACATTTATTGAAAAATAATTAAAAACACAAACATGCAGGGTAGCGTGACCCCTGACGCGTTTCACAATTGCAATTAGTGCTGTTCTCACACTTATTATGCCTAATAATAAAATTTGATTCTAACCACATGCACATATTACTAATGTATGTTTTCTGTTCAGTGATGTCACATAAATCTATTGCACTTTACAAACTGGTTACACCAGATATGTACAAATTCTGAAATGTGCCAATGTTATGTACAAATTATACCTTTAGTAAGCGCTGATGTATGTCTATGTAGATAAAGTGTGGTATCTTATTAGCAAGTTAATAAGATGAAAAAAATAATGTATATTATGTTAAAAAATAGCAGTAATAACTTTAATAGTTATGTCCCCACTTCCTATTCCTTAGAGTTTCTATGTTAAAACATTGCATGGAATATCAGTAATGTAATACTTTGCATTCTTATAACATTTTCAGTTATTTATAAAGGTTACTTCAGCTATAGAAAACACAGATTCATTGCATAATTTAACAAATTGGTTTAATGATGATTTGTGCAGCAAATGTTGAAGAAAAAAAAATATAAGCTCATTTTAGGGGTGTGTCTATTAAGTAGGTGCTGGGAAGAACGATTAATCTGTTTTAAAGGGATACTAAACCCATTTTTTTTTTATTTCATGATTCAGATAGAGTATGAGATTTTAAGTACCTTTCTAATTTACTCCTATTATCAATTTTTCTTTGTTCTCATGCTATCTTGATTTGAAAAAGCAGTACTGTAAGCTTTAGAGTCAGACCATTTTTTGTTCAGCACATGGGTAGCACTTGCTGATTTGTGGCTAAATGTAGCAAACCAATCAGCAGCTCTACCAAGCTGCTGAACTAAAAAATGGGCCGGCTCCTAACCTTTTATTACTGCTTTTTCAAATCAAGATAACATGAGAACAAAGAAAAATTGATAATAAGAGTAAATTAGAAAGTTGCTTAACATTGCATGCTCTATCTATCTGAATCATGAAAGAAAAAATGAGTGGTTAGTATCCCTTTAAGACTAGCTACTTGAATTAGTAAAACCACATGAATTATGTAAACAGGACAATCTGGCTAAGCAAATGGAAAAACTATAAAACAGGAATTTCACATGCTTTTCAAGCTTGCTGGGGGGGGGGGGATACAGACCTTTACAGAGGCAAAATAAACACGGCTAAAGAAAATGTAATATGACCGCTAATTATTTAATGATGAAAGCTGTCTGTGATTTTTATTTTGATCAATTTTAGAATTAGTTTTGCAAATGTGAAATAACTTAATTCCACTAATAAATTGCTTTCTGATTTCTAATGTTTAAATATGTATTGACCCGTGAACATGCCTCAATGTTTAAACAAAATGCTGTGCTTGTTTTCAAGAGGTCAAACTTGTACAATGAGCAGTTACATTTTTTTTTTTTAAGTTTTTTTAAAAAGTGTTTGGATTGGAATGCTGCTGTTAAATCTTTTTGATTGTAAAGTATTCATGAATTATTTGGTGGAAAAACACAATAACTGAGTTTCTAATGGATTTGAATGACTTTGAATTTCAAAACACCTGTCCCATTGAAATTCTGATGGCTTTTACAGTCATAAAAAGAGGAGAATGTTTCAACGCGCTTACATTTCTTCATCAGTTTGAGATTTTTCAAAAATGGTGTTACAGTTGAAGTCTCTAACTTAAACAAAATAATATTTTAATAGAATACAGAAACAATATTTATTATAAGTATATAAAGAAAAGCACATTTGTAAATAGTTGATATAAACAAGTCTGTTATTTATAAATACTTTGCCTTTACCCCAGCCTGGTGGTCTGAGACTGCTGATGTATTGGCAGCTTAAATGGGAATTTATTGGTGAACTCTTAAGGCAGGGCTTGACAAACCCAGGTGCTAGTTTGCCCCTGGCTCCTAACGTGTTTTGGTTATTCTCCATATATCTTTAAACAAATACCACTGTATGGCTCCTAAATATTCTTACTGGGTCCTAAATTTTAATCAGATTTGTCAACCCCTACTTTAAGGTATACAATAGTGTGTTATATACTCTCTTATAGTATACAATATCCTATAAGAAAACTTAGAAGCCAGCCACACCTTTTATAAGAGGATGACGAGGGATTGTATGTAAATCTATATAAAATAATCTAAATAAAGTTTAGTGAGTCATGATTCTAATAATCATGGCTCACAGGATTTTTAATTTCACGTTGTAAGACTGTCCTCCTATCCAACAGGTTATATTCACAATGCACTACCCTGGGTCATATCACTCCCTTAACAATAAGACTCTGTTATTTGCCAGCTGCAGCCTTGGCATTTGAATGAAAGTTTGCTTAATTACAAGTTTAAGCAGTTGATATGAAGTACAGCTTTGATCAATGCTACAAAAAGGTGCCCTTTTAATGTAAACAACAGCTAAAGTCTGGTCAGGAAACTTTACTAGAGACATCTAGTGGTCATTTTTTTTTCTTCTTCAAACTAGTGCAATGAGGTTTTGATGCAAGAAGATTGTCTGTATCACACTCTATCAGTGGTCGACAAATCTGTTTAAAATTTTGGAGCCAGACAGTGGCATTCATCAAATGTATCTCTCTTTGGTATCCTTGGTTGGAGCATGAAAGTGTTTTTTGCACTGTGTCCGTGCATTGCAATATTATACAAGCTACAAGGAGCACCTACAGTTCTGCCTCCACTTACTACTATAGCACACACTGTTTGGATGTCTCCTATCTAAACACAAATGTACTCTGTTTTCAGTCAGTCTTCTTCGTTAAACAGTGCTCCTTGTTATACAGCTGTTTACCATAGAGTTTTACCATAGAGTGTCTGAAGTTACTACACTCTATAGCTCCCTCAACAGGTTGCTTGTATAACTTTTCTTCACACTGCTACCACATAATACTATGATGGCTTGTCCCCTGTCTCAGAAAGGAACCTAGTTTCAACCAAGGATACCAAGAGAAATAGGCAATGATAATAGAGGTAAATTGGAAAAATGTTTAAATTGTACTCTCTGTCTGACTCCTGGAAGTTTCATTTTGACTTTCATGTGTCTTAAAAATAAAATAATTGTAAATTGAATATTTTGATGTTGATTGCATTCTTCTCATTCCCAGCTCACTCCGGCTGACAGCAGCTCCCACTCAGACTTTCGGAGCGAGCCTGCCCTGTACTTCTAGCACTTTCAAAATGGACACCTAACGGTTGTGCACAAGACTTCTCACATCAGTTTGGACTGTTTGGAAAAAAAACACCCCTTTCAACAGGAAATCACTGCCCTGACATCAGCACTCCGACATAAAGAAGTGTCTATATACTGTCTGTTGGGTTACAGACTTGACCAACTTGGCTCTCCTGTACAGAATAGATGCGTTTTACCACTTTTGCTTTACTCATTTCCAATTTCCAGCCTACCAGGCAACGATATACCACTGCTTCACTCCATGGAATGTGTTAACAACATCATATCTGTGTTACAGGTTTAACATTCACAGGGGCCAATGTAAACAATTTCAGCTGCTCACTCTTATACTGGAACAATCAGTGGAGCTCTGTTAATTATATTAATTAGCAGGAGTAGTTCACACTGTTATGAATATTGTAAGCTCCGCCCTCTGGTGGTGGAGGACTGTTTTGCAGTCTGTTATGTCTCAGTGGTTTTGGGTGTTTTGACCATAGGATCTGTGTGTTCACACCGGTATGAATGTTGCAACCACCGAGGGCAAGTTTTGTTTTTTTTATTTGGTAGGTTCAGGTGCTTGGACCATAGGAATTTGTGTGTATGTTTCTGTGAGTTGCCTCTTGGATTGCATTGTGTGATTGACAAGCTGATGCAGCAACTAATCTAACGTGCACTGAAAGCTACTCTTGTTTAAAGGTAGTTTAGTTCTGCAACAGCAATAGGTGTCTTTTTAAGTACCAACCATATGCAGTATAGGGCAGTTATATATAGAACAGAAATAATTTAATAGAGTAAATAGATTGCAGATGAGAAACCAGTATACAGTGCTCTACTGTAGATCAGAACTGACTCTGTACTGTAGATCTGTAGATCAAGCAGTTTCATATACCATATATTATTACCTTTTACTGAATATTATACTAATGTTTGGTGCTTCATAGTTGAAGCTCTGGGATGTCTTTAAAACAGAAGATGTGCAGGAATATTTATGTCATTCTGTAGGTCAGTTTACAATATGTGACTGGTCTGTAAGCCGGCAACATTTGGCTTGTGATTTTGGTAACGATCCATTTAAACAAATTGTGTGTCTTGATCTGTAAAAAACATAAACCTACTCCTATGGAAGGGTATGGATAACAATGGTGTCCCCAGCTAGTTTCTTGTTAAAGCTGTACATGATGATACCTTGAATTTTGATATTACTCCTTAGACCAAGTTACAGCTTGTGCCATCTTCCATTTATAGGTCATATTATACTACCTAACACTCCGTGTAAGCTGGAACTCCTTGCAGTGCCTGTAGGCACAAGTCTAGTTTTTCACCAGCTCAACCTATACTTATAGTAAGTTCATTAATTGTTAGATTCAGGGACAGTGATATAAATGGCATTTTTGGGCAGTGACTTGTTACCTTTTTGGAGACACTCAGTTGTCCACATTTAATTGTAAGGATTTACACTCCAACGATGAGGCCACATTGGCTTTGGACCATTCCATTAAATATCGATGCAAGGCAAGTTCAGAGAACAGCCTACTTATGCAGGTTTATTAGCAAGTTTTGCAGACCATCTTTGTTAGCAAAGTGCTGAGATGTATACAAAAAAAATATAAAAGAATTCTGCAGCCTTCAGGTCTAAAGTAGCCCTGTCATATGCATTATTCATTAACATGCATATTCAAGTAAACTTTGGTCACTTAAAATACTGAAAAACAGGATTCCACCTTTGTCTGTCATATTTTGGAAAAACTATTTAATTTTTCATATAATTAGGTAAGGACATGCAAGTGAGATAGACCTAACATCAGATTAGTAATCCTATCTCTTTATATTGTGTGTACACAGACTATACCAGAGTTTTTATCGATGAAGGTTTAAACTCAAGGTGTCAGGGGAAAGTGATGTTATTTTATTCCATACAACGCTACAAACCTAAAGAATCTCTTAGCCTATTCCTTGTTAACCTTTACCCTCCTCGGCCAGCTAATTGATTTTGTTTTAACTTTTACACTCCTTGACCAGCTAATCACTTGATAACTTTTTGCACTACTTGACCTGCCAGCAGCTATTTGCAAAGTGGCAGTTAACACTCCAGATTTTATGTTAAACATTGCACCCAAACGGAATCCTTGTGATACACATCGCATGTAATATATAACATTTCCATTAGCCAGGAATTCGGTAAGGACACAGCAATTCCGCTGCCCTTTCTGTGCCTGGTTACATATCGGCATTTCCAGCAGAGCAGTCTTGTTTGCACTAAAATTACAATTGTTCCTGTTCACTAAGCACAACATAGTCACACATGCTTGGTTCAAGTACTCTCACACATGTCGGGCAGCATCATGGATCCACTGTGTAAGGGAGACCATATGCATGTTTAGCCACTATCAAAGTCACATTGAGAATTTTCTTTATAATTGTTGGCTTTAGAAAGCACTTCACAGCATTGCAATGCCATGTATCATGCTGTGACATCAGGGTGTTGTTTGTTTACTGCTGGAGATATCTTACATAGATCTGGCCTGTAAGACGGCTTTCAAATGGATTAAATGAAAAAATACCTTTGATTTAAAGGGACAGTCTACACCTTAGTCATCTTAATGTCTTACCTTAGATTAAGCTAGCTTCAAATAACCTCCTTCAGCCTTTCTATATCATGCAGCAGTAAAATTTAATATAGTTTCTGCCAACTTTGAAATGACTGCCAAGCTCCGCCCACTGATGACATTACAATCTGTGCTGCATATTGAATTCTATCAGAATAGTCTCACTAGTTAGATTCAATAGACTGTCAATGCTATTCAGCAGAGTACCTAGATGCAACTCAGATCGTGATGTCATCAGTGGGTGGAGTTTGGCAGCCATTTCAAAGTGGCCAGAAACAATAATCATTTTAAAATATATTTTTTTTTTTACCATTCTTGTTGCATGATCTAGAAAGGGGTGCAGGAAGCTATTTACATAATAAGACTTTTACATAATTAAGGTGGAACTATCCCTTTAATTTCATGGTAATGTTTATGTACTGCTCCACTCCTTCACGGGCATATCCTGTGAGAATTCAGCTACTTCCTAGGTAAATTTGCAAACGCTTACTAGGTGCTGTTAGAAGCACTAACCCAAATCCAGTAGGTAGAGTTAAGGATTGTGTGTTTTTAGGGACACAGTTTCTCAGTGGGGCTGTGGTCAGTGTTTCTAACAGCCTTTGGTAGCCCTAGGAGATTGTTAATAAATTGCAAGTGAAGTTATTTATCAGTACTCGGTCTACTTACAAGCCATTGTCACTGTGTTTGATTATCACAATGCATTTAATCATGTGGACGCCAAGGAATTAAATGGTTTCTGGGGAACTATGGAAGAGTTGGCAAGTAGCCTTTTTGCACTTAGAATATGTAGAAAGGGTGTTCCTTTGTTAGCAAGCAGATTAGCAGGAACACAAATAATAAAAGTGATGTATCGCTGATAGGGTAATGAAAGATTAAGACACCCTAATCCTTTTTAGCGTAACATTTTTGTACTAGTGGCCCTTGCCAACTGTATTTAATGTACACAAAGGGGTTAAACTCGTAGCTTTAGCCCCACAACACTGCAGCACCCGAGCAGGAAACAGTTTGTGATTGGCTGCTACATACATATGCTGCTCTTTATTGGCTGTATCCTGTTTAGCAGCTCTATGCGTTGTGGCTCCTAAATGGGAATTTAGCTGTGTGTTTCACTCATTTGTGCGGCTAGGGATCTGCTGAAAATGGCAGCAGCGTTAGTCTTTTTGGTGCTGGTTATATTTGTCCAGAAGTGCAACAAATATCTTCACAAATCCAGATGTGTGTTCTACTTTTGTACAAATATATCCGGAGCCAAATGCCACAGACTGCAGCCTTTGCATATCCCTACTAGATAGTTAAAGGGATACTAAACCCAAATGTTTTCTTTCATGATTCAGAAATAGCCTGCAGTTTTAAGCAACTAACATTTACTCCTATTATCAATTTTTCTTCGTTCTCTTGCTATCTTTATTTGAAAAAGAAAAAATTGTCATGTTAGAAGACAGCCCATTTTGGGTTCAGCACCTGGGTAGCGCTTGCTGATTGGTAGCTACATTTAGAGACCAATCAGCAAGCGCTACCCAGGTGCTGAACCAAAAATGGGCTGGCTCTTAAGCGTTCATTCCTGCTTTTTCAAATAAAGATAGCAAGAGAACAAAGAAAAATTAATAATAGGAGTGAATTAGAAAGTTGCTTAAAGTTGCTACTCTATCTGAATCGTGAAAGAAAACATTTAGGTTTAGTATCCCTTTAATAAGGGACATTAGTCCAAATATAACATACTCTAACTGTATAGATGGTTTTATTTTTACATTGCTGTGTCTCTTTAATAGCTGCCTGCAAGGTAAAATGGTTGCACATTCTCCAGACACTAAGACTCTTTCAGAACTAGCTAATAAAGAGAGCTTAGTGTCCTGAATTCTTAGGATTGTTTCCCCCTTAGCTATAATACCTCTACATTGCTTTTATTATATTCTACACAGAATCCTATAATTCCAATCGTATTCTCCACAACATTCTGACTTGTACGCAAACAAAGACTTCACCCTCTCTTCCATTTTCTATACAGTTATGTAATAATGTTTCTATACAAGCGACATGATATGATGAATACATTACTGCCTTTTTATTGCTGCAAATTATCTGTTAATTGTTAAATATTTTGTCTGACACAATTGTCTCTCCAATCACCCATGTCTGAATATTGGGGAGATGTGTAATCCTATTCAATTGTCTTCTATGTCTAATTTGTTTTTGTCTTGTTAAGGAAAATATATATAGATATTTTGCACTTGATTTCATAAAGTTTATGGAAGCAATTAATATATATGAAAGATAATTAACCGTTTCCTTCAGATGTTATATATTAGCCAGTTCTGGTTACGTGGCCAAAGTCTGTATTTTGTTTTTCTTGTGTTAAACTTGGACTTGTTAGTTTTCAATCTTTTTGTAAATGGTTTTAGATTACATTCCAAACTCTCTGACTTTATAACTGAATACAGCTGTAACCAGACGATTTAATAAATAATTTCACTGCAGGAGAATTATGTGAAGACTGTTGTTCTACTACTTGTCTTTCTTTCAGTTTCTTCCTTACACATCAGGTTCTGGTACCCCAAAAAAAGTTTAAAGGGACGTATCCATGTGTTAAATCGCTTGAAAGTAATGCAGCATAATTGTAAAAAGCTGACAAGAAAATATCACAGGAACATTTCTATGTAAAAAAAGGAAGATTTTGTTTTTTTACCTCAACATTTCTTCAGTTTACAAAAGTGCTCTGGTAACAGTTATGTCTGCTACTGTCCAGCTGCAAGTTGGAAAAAAAACAATAGCCAATCAGCATCAGCAGTGCTGAGGTCATGCTATACTTTGCTGTGATCTCATGAGATTACACTGGAATCTCATGAGATTGCATAGTAAATTTCCTTAAACTGAATAGGGAAATTAACATGACTGTACCTGCACATGCCAGATGTATGCTCCCTTGCATTTCCCGCAACAAGCATCTTGATTGGCTGCTTAAAGTCTCTATACACTGGGGTATGAATACATTTTGTAGTAAAATATCTTTATATTTTACGTAGATATGTTCAGGTGATAGTTTCTAGTTAGCTTTTTCCAGTTATGCTGCATCACAGCATTTAGGTATTATGTCCTTTTAAAATAAGTTATAGAAATGGAAAATATTTTTCTGTTTTAGTCTATCAACTGGGTGCAAAATGTTTATCAATAAATTAACACATTGTTTGATGTAATTGTTTGTCAATGGCCAAATACCTCCCCCACCTCCACTTGCCTTTTTGGGTGTGGCCTATCCAGACTTATTGCTTGTGTCAACAAGGCTAGCTACAGTGATTTTGTTGGCAAAGCTTGCTTATTTAGCATTATCATATCACCTCTGTTGGGGCCAATACGGGGCAGATATATAGCAGGGTTAGGTGTGTGAAGTCTGCAATGTGCACTTCCAATTCTCAAAATTAGAAAACACCACACTATTCAAAGTAAAATTATAGGGAAGGTATTTTGTGGGAGAACCCAGGGGATAGTCTTGGATCTTAAAAACTGTGTGCTAACAAGAAGTGTAAATAATACTTAATACATTATACTTTCTGCAGCTTGGAAACTAAGCTGCAGTAATATTGAAAACATATATTTTATTTTCACGTTATGTACTCCAGGCCATAAAATGGTTGTGTCTTCCTCATTTCCTAATGGCCAATTATGGCGCTTAAAATGTACACATTAATACACCCTGAGCATGCTCCCAATCGCATTCACATTACCTCGCAACATGAAATATATTCAGAGTTATCAATATAAATAAATGATGCTCATTTGTCTAGGGGTATTCATAAAACACTATAACCAAGTGTGCTACTTCGCTCCTTTTTCTGTGTTTCTCAGACTGTTGCTGTTCTGGTCATGTGATCGCTATGAGCGTAACTAGCCGGTTAGGGGTAAGGTCTGAAATAGATTGCGGCTATGGTCATGTGAGTGCTGAGTGTGAGAAAGGTGGTTAGGTGTCAAACCATTTGCACATGCACATGATTAGTACTGTGGAATTGTGCATGTGTGGGTATGTGCAAGCTACCTGGAATTAGCTACAGCAGAAATCCCTGCCCACCGTGATTGGTCTATGCAAATTAGAACCACAGTGGGTTTGGAAAAAGGCTGTTTTCCTTCTATTGGCAGTGTGAGTCCACAAGAACATTCTTAACCTATGGGAATTACTCTACCTGGCCACCAGGAGGAGGCAAAGCCCAACAAGACTATAGATATCCCTCCCACTTCCCCTACCCTCCAGTAGTTCTTTGCCTCGTATCATAGAGGTAGGCAGAGAGAGGTGCTCTGTAAAGAAGAAATTAAGCTCAACATGGAATGGCTTTTATTGAGAGCCTGGGATCACATATCCATATAAATCTCATTAGAGTATTGATATATATAATACTGGTTGACGCTGGGTCTCTCATACCTCTTTCCAGTCTAATCTGAATCCACTGTCTGATAATGCGTAAGCGTTGTGTTTCACACTAAATTACAGACTTATCATGGGTAAGTTATCCCCTTTCTCTTAGCAACTTGTCTAATAGAGAGGTGGTTTTTGAGTCTTGTCCCTGCGTCTACAATAAGTGTACTGTACACACTCTGGCCCATTTATAGCAGGCAATATCAGGCTATAAGCATACCGATGTACCGAGTATCCAGCCATGCTTCAAGCATACGGCTGAGAAGGGTGCGCTTCATGCGTGCTGGTAGGCAAGACACTGACAAGCATTATAGTGTATGGATACTACAACACCCAGACATGTCACACAGAGGTGTTTGTGTTACGGCTTGACCAGATCTTGTTACCAGTCACCCGGTTACTTAATTTATTATTGTGCAGGCCCGCCCACCATTTGGTGGGATGCTGTCATTACTACAGTCCGCAGGCCTTTATCTGACACAAGCCGCAGCGGTGGACGAAGACGCCGTAGGCAGTGTTTTGACACCATTTCCACTTCAGATCCAATGCGCAATAGTCCTGTGGTAGAGCGGTAGCAACGCAGCTTGGACCAGACCAGAGGTGGTAAGACGCCCTAAACAGCGCTTAAAGGGGGGACCCAGGTCACTACAATCTTTAATACACACCACTTTTATGGATGACTCTATTCTAATAGTCTGGAGGAATCATCCTCAGTATATATAATTGATAACAGTAAATGTATGCTTTACAAATTAATAAACGTGAACCCTCCTTCACAATTATGCAATTGCTGCCTAACATATGTCCTGGCATCTTATTCAGGAGGCCCAAGTGGTGAGATCGCTCAGGAGCTACCGTGGGACCTGTCTCCGGCTTCTCAAATCTCTGCTAATGCGTACTTCTCTGTCCAACATCCTATGAATGCAACTTCAGTTGCCCCAGAATGCTGCACAGAAAGCTGCTTGACCTTGGCTGGGGTGGGCCTTTTACCTAATAACTTTAAGGTCTGTATATAGGCTACTGTGTCTACTGCCCTGAGTGCTAGACAGGTATTGGGAAAGAGAAATGTTAAACACTGCTTTCCAGCAGGTGTGGTGGCAGAGGCCACGACCAACAGTTATGAGCAACCTTTTGATTAGGAACCCTTAGTTAGCTCTGAAGGAGAACTTCCTTCCTCTGACCCTTCTGAAGGCGAGTTGTAAGAGGAATCTGAGGAGGGTACAATTAGGTTAAATGTGGGGAGCAGCTCAGGCTCCTGTTCAAAAGGGTTGTATTTACCCTGGGGGTTCAGGCAGCGAAGCCGCATTAGGAGGAACAGGTATCGATACTAGAATCTGTTTTTAGGCCTACGGCCCTGGATGTATTTCCCGTACCCCCCGTTATCACAAAGATCATCTCCAAAGAATTGGAAAAGCTAGGGACTCGTTTTGCCCCCTTTGGCGGCTTTTAAGAGATTTCTTGTTCCAGCTACCCACGCAGAGGTATGAAACAGCGCCCCCAAAGGTGGATGATGCTTTATCCACATTGGCCAAGTGTACTGCTCTCCTGCTTGAGAGCAGTACTTCCTTTAAAGATCCTCTAGACAGAAAGTTTGAGGGATATCACAGATTGGTGTTTTTCCAGTTGGGTGCCCTGTTTCAACCAGCATTAGGAATAGCTGCAGTCATGGGGGCCGCCAAATTCTGGTGTGAATCTTTAGCAATCTAATTATTGTGAAAACTCCCTTAGAGGAGATCCAAGATAATCACTAAGGCTGGCAAACACCTTCATCAGGGATGCCATTCTGCAGATTATTCGCATCAACACAAAAAAATTCTAGCTTTGCGGTTCTGGCTAGGAGGGCCTTGTGGCTCAAGTCTTGGTCAGCAGATTTTGTGTCTAAATTTAGACTACTATCCTTGTCTTTCAAGGGCAAGTCCTTATTCAGTCTAGGTCTGGACTCTATCATATCCACAGTCACAGGTGGGAAGGTAGCCTTCCTACTGCAGGACAAGAAATCTAAGCCTAAGGGTCTTTTGGCAGGACATTTCATTCCTTTCGTCTAAACAGGAGTCAGAGAAGCGCAGAGGCACCTAAGCCTGAGTCCCCTAGCCGACTTGGAAGCCCACTCAGGGGTGGAACAAGAACAGACAGCCCAAGATGGATTTCCAAAATAACAAGTCAGCATGATGGGATCGTCCCCAACCTGGGATCAGGTTGTGTGGGGGGCATACTTTCTCTGTTTCAGTGGGAATAGTTATAGTCCGTCCGGGACCCCTGGGTGCTGGGCATTGTTTGCCAGGAATACAGAATAAGGTTTTGGCCTTGTTCCCTAAGGGACTGACTCTTGCTGTCAAAGGGTGGATGACCTCATTGCTATAGGCATGGTTATCCCAATTCCCTCCCTTCAGAGACGGGAAAAGGGTTCTACTCCAATCTCTTTGTGGTCCTCAAGAAGGAGGGCTCATTTCACCCTATCTTAGACTTGAATGGACTCAACAAATTTTTAAATGTTCCCACCTTCAAGATAGAAACTATAATATCCATCCTTCCCCTGGTTCAAAAGGGTCCGTTCATGTCCACAATTGACCTAAAGGAGGCATGTCTTCACATTCCAATCCACAGAGATCATTTTTGTTTCCTGCATTTCGCATCACTAGACAAGTGCTACCGGTTTGTTACGCTTCCATTTGGACTGGTTACGGCACCCCGAGTGTTCACCAGGGTGCTGGGATCTCTGCTGGCTGCAGTTCCTTTGCAGGGGGTCGCTGTGGGTTCTTACCTTATGAAATTCTGGTTCAGGCTCCATCCTTGGCATACGGTTGGAAGGTGAATCTGGAAAAGAGCTTCCTCGTCCAGGCTACGAGGGTAACCTTTCTGGGAGCGATCATAGACTCTGTCAGTATGTGCATTTACCTCACAGATCAGTGCAGAGAGAAGCTTCAGAATGCATGTCGCCTGCTTCAGTCCAATGCGCATTCTTCAGTTGCGCAATGCATGGATATGGTAGATCTAATGGTTGCGGCATTGGATGCTATACCGTTAGCTCGCTTTCATCTGAGACCACTACAGTTGTGTATGCTCAGACAATGGAATGGAGATCATTCAGATCTGTTGCAGGTCATCTATTTAGATGCCTAGACAACAGGGAGTCTTACCCCAATTCCAGCTCTCCAAGGGACAAGTTTCCATTGCCCCTCCTTGGTAGTAATCACGCGAGTCTGTCAGGCTGGGCTGGGCTGGGCTGGGCTGGGCTGGGCTTCTTAGAGCCCAAGGAACCTGGAGTCAGGAGGAAGTTTCTCTTCCGATCAACTTTCTGGAGTTGAGAGCTATATACAATGCGCTTCTAGCGTGGCCTCCATTGGATTCTGCCCATTATATCCCATTCCAATTAGATAACATCACCACCGTGGACTTCATCAACCATCAGGGAGGCACACAGAGCTCTCTGGCGATTGAGGAGGTGTCGCAAATCCTGCTGTGGGCATAGAGATATTAATGTGAGATTACAGCTACCCACATTCCAGATGTGGAGAATTGGGAAATGGATTTCCTGAGCAGGCACTAGAAGGTATTTCTGTAAATAACTCAGATGGGGTGTTCTTGACATAGATTTGATGGCTTCCCACTTCAAAGCCAAGCTCCCAAAGTATGGATCGATGTCCAGCAATCCTCAGGCAGAGCTAGTGGATGCTCTTATGGTCCAGTGGAAGTTCAACCTAATTTATCTATTTACACCGATTTGTTCTCCTGCCCTGAGTGGTTGCTCGGATCAGGCAGGAGGGAATACCAACTAAGAACATGTCGTCTGCTCATCCTTTGCGGTTACCTCTTCGTCAGGACCTGCTGACTGAAGGACCGTTCTCATAACTTATATACTCTGAGGCTGACTGCCTGGAGATTGAACAGTTGATTTTTTTTATCTTCTAGAGGCTTTTCTTACAACGTAATTGATACTCTTATCCAGGCTCGCAAGCATTTCACCAGACTCATCTACTACAAGGTCTGGAGGACTTATCTGCACTGGTGTGACCAGCAAGGTTTCTGTTGGCGTAAAGTGAAGAGACTGTGTATATTACAGTTTCTCCGGGAGGGTCTGGAGAAAGACCTGTCTGCCTGTTATAATAAGGGTCAGATCTCTGCTCTTTCTGTTTTGTTTCATAAGAAGTTTGCTTGTTTGCCAGGTGTTCAAGATTTTGTCAAGGCTCTGGTCAGAATTAGACCTGTTTTCAAACCTGTTGCTCCTCCATTCTATCCTAAATTTAGTTCTTACGGTTCTTCAGAGGGATCTGTTCGAACCTCTGCATGCTGTTGATATTAAGTAACTACGTGGAAAGTGTTTTTTTTATTAGCTATTTCCTCTTCTCTCAGAGTATCAAAGCTTTCAGCATTGATGTGTGATCCTCCGTATCTGGTGATCCATCAGGATAAGGCTGTGTTGAGGACTCAACCAGGCTTTCTGCCTAAGGTGGTTAACACTCACAACATCAATCAGGAGATTGTGGTTCCTTCACTTTGTCCCATTCCATTATCCTCCAAGGAAAAATCGTATGTGGTTGCTGTGTTCCTTGTTCAGAGAGGAATTGCCTGGTATTTCGGTGCTGGACTGACCGTAATAGGCGGGATCAGACTGATATACTTCAGGAAAGTTCTACTCTGTGAAAAGCATTACTGGGCTAAAAAGCTGCACCCGGTGGTAAATCGCCCTAGAACAGGCTAACAGTGGTATTGAGACGGTTGTTCGTTCCTGTGAATGCTCTTCTCTCTATGTGTATTTAGTCTCCTCAAGGAAAGATTGTTACATAATTTGGATGTGCTCAAAGCGCTGACATTCTACCGCCACTCTACTAAAGAGCTTAGTCAATCTTCTTCCTTATTCATCCTGTATACTGGTAAGTGCAAGGGGCAAAAGGCCTCAGCTGTCCCTATTTCATTTTGGTTGAGAAGTCTGATTTGCATGGCGTACAGGGAAGCGGGTTAGGAGCCCCCCTCCGAATCACAGCATATATTTATTTTATTTTTTTTATTATTTTTTTTGAGACATCATCAAAATAAAAGTACATTAGCATACAATGCTTCAGGTTAACAGAGCCATGTTCAATAACAGAGAGAAACAGAATATACAACATAACATTATATCTTATGGCATTAAGAATAGAGCAGTGAGAAAGCATTGAGACCTCTTTATTAATCTTATAATATAGAGAAACCCTCTTGTACTAATAAATCGGCCACTTTTGGGCTTCATGAAATCTCCTTTGAGAAGAGTAGAAGGGTTATAATAAATGATCTATGGGAAAGAAATCCCTCAAAATATGTAAGCAATAAGTAATAAAGACTTTAAAAATATATATGAGGAGGAAATGCCCTTAAAGTGACAGTGTATAAATTTAACAACAACTCTAAAGAAAAGACAGCAAACAAAAGATTAACCCGAACTGCTTTTGGAGAATATTCCTAGTAAGATTACAGTTAGAGTGGACAAAAAAAGACAGCGCCTCATAGTGCAGACAAACTTCAGAATAAGGTGTCACACTGAAACAGAAAAAGTGGAAATATACTCACAGGAGTACTGGCACTCTTGTATAAAGAAGTGCGAATGTGCAGGCTGACATTCAACAGCAGTCAGTACGCTGAATGGCGGATCCTCCAAGGTGTCAGAGGTGCAGCCGTGGACTTTCCTCCAAAATCACAAGGGATCCTCGATGTCAGTACCAGGTGTATGTGCCGTTTCCCTTCTTGTGTCTGGAACGGGCGGTACAATCCGCAATTTGCAAACGGCTTGTATATTTAAAAGCAACCCCAGGAAGGCATATAGGGGCAATTCAGTAATAGCCGTAACAAAAGTTAAAAACAAAGTATGTTTTAATAGGATGAGCTTAAGACGCGTTTCTCGGCCACAAGTTACTGGCCGTTTCCTCAAGTTAATTACAATTATCACATAGCTAGTGAATATAAGTGCATCTATGTCATTAATAACATCTGTCGTGAAAAACCATGAGTAACAATTATCCATTTAAATCTTAAATTGCAGGCTAGAAGATGTATAATGGAGAAAATAGGCTGTTCTGAGAGAGAAATCCAACATATACTGGGAATTTTGAGGGAGATTGGTCTGGTAATGGTATGGTGTAAATGGAACCCCCTTCATCCCTCATCCCAGCCGCTGACGGAGGAGCTGGAGCAGGTCCACCAAGTATTACAACATGTCAAGACAAGAGGCATATTTGTATATTCATATTTCTTGTTTCTGGCAGCACCCAACAAAAACAAAGGGGGGGGGGAAATGGGCAGACAAAGGCAAATTTTCCCAGACCATGTTGACTAGAAAAAGTTACGTATGGTATTGGTTCCCAGGAGTAATGGATCATGGACTCTCACCACATGTATAAAAGAAAACATAATATGTGCCTTAGGATAACTTCATTTCTTTCAGGGTGGTGAAAGTCCATGAAACTGACACCCCTAATGGTTTTTAGGGTTAATTTTAGCACATAGTTTTTCTTATCCTTTTTATGGATCTTTTTCCTTATTCTTACCTCACTTTTCTTGGCTATACATTAGACTGAGGTATGTGTGAGGTAGGAGGGGTTTTATAGTGCTCTTGGGGTTTGGGGGTCTTTGCCGCCTCCTGGTGGTAGAGAGGAATAATTCCCAGGTGTAATGGATCATGGACTCTCACCACCATGAAACATTAATTTATCAGGTAAGTATAAATTATGTTTTTCAAACCCAGATTCACACACTAAGAAAGACACTAACAAACACAAAGACACACACTCTCTCACAATCAAAGACACACACAGATATACTACCACGCTCTGACACACTCTCACATAAAGACACACACAGATATACTACCATGCTCAGACACACTCTCACAATCAAAGACACACACAGATATACTACCACGCTCAGACACACTCTCATACAAAGACACACAGACACACTCTCACACAAAGACACACACAGATATACTACCACTCTCACACAAAGACACACACAGATATACTACCACGCTAAGACACACATGCAAGAGAGAAATAACTGTAGGCATGTGGTAGAAAGGAATAATTCCCAGGTGTAATGGACCATGGACTCTCACCACCATGAAAAAATTAATTTATCGGGTAAGTATAAATTATGTTTTTGAAACCCAGATTCACACACTAAGAAAGACACTGACAAACACAAAGACACACACTCTCACACAATTAGACACACACAGATGCAGGTGAAACTCGAAAAATTAGAATATTGTGCAAAAATTCATTTTTTTCACTAATGCAACTTAAAAGGTGAAACTAATATATGAGATTAGACTCATTACATGCAAAGCAAGATAGTTCAAGCCGTGATTTGTCATAATTGTGATGATTATGGCTTACAGCTCATGAAAACCCCAAATCCACATTCTCAGAAAATTAGAATATTGTGAAAAGGTGCAATATTCTAGGCTCAAAGTGTCCCACTCTAATCAGCTAATTAAAGTGAATGTAAAGTCAGCTTCATGACTAAGGTTCTCTGTAACAGTTGTGTTACGGTTGCCTCCAGGCTGGCTGGAAGTTGGACCGTAGAAAAGGATGCTCCTAGCGCTCACCAAAGGATCATCAGCACCGTAGGCACCATGACTACTGGGTAGCCACCATAAGTAATGCAGACTCTACGAACCACCGCTGCTGGGCTGGTATCTCGCCGTCTGCTCTGCGCCCTGGACCTACGACCAGGCTCCAGTAGGTGAATCTCTCCCTTCTGTAGAGCGGAGCAGGATCAGGAACAAGAGCTCTTACCAGAGCTCAGTAGCTAAGGGAGTATATAGAGCATAGCAACCCCTGTAGTGATTATAGCTGTCCCCTACAAACATGAGTCAAGGCTGCAAGTTAGAGGGTCAGAAAAGGTCTGAAGTGCTGGAGCACCCAGCCTGCTTTTTATTGAGGTTACATGCAAAAAGGACACTCTCAGGGGGAGGCATAAAATCCCAAATCACACATTTAGATACATTTAGATAGAGAGACAACGCCCTGTGACAGGCCACAATGAATTACATTACTTCAGCAGATAACCAGTTACACACAAGAAAACAATGCAGTTCATCTTATCAATAGCAGTCTGGCTCTGGAGGTGATTAGACAATGGGAATGTTTATCACTAAACTCAATTAGAGCTGATACCAGCAAACCTGTATTTAGAAACTAGCCTCTTGAAGCTGAACAAAATTAACTCTAGTTCTGACCGAAGGGTCTGTCACATAGCACTTAATGGCACACAATGAAAACTAATGCTTTTGTAACAGTGCTCCCTTTCTGTGGAACACACTGCCTGTGTGGTACTTGGTTCAGTAAGCCCTATTTACTGAACCAAGTGGGAGAAGCCAGGGACAAGTTATTTTACAGGTCTGGGGACATAGTCTTAAAGGGGCATTGTTCACCAAAGTCACAATATGTCCCCAGACGGTTCTTAAAGGGCCATACACACCCAATAAAAGTTAATACTCTTTCAGGGGCACAATCTTCCAGGGGCCATAGTCATGAGGAAGGAGGCTGGCAAATAGGCTTCTCCACAATCCAGAAAAGCAGGGCAATGTTCCATTTAAAGGGCCAGTTACAAATAGCAGTTTGTAACATATCTCCCCTTTTTGAGGGAGACTAACCAGGCACCTGACCTTCTGTCGGTCAGTGCCTAAGTTAGTCTCGCAACCCACCCACAAATAAACATTAGCAGCAAAGTAGCCCCCCCCCCCACAATAAGTAGTACTGGCCTGTAGGTTCCAGGTTGTAGGATGAAAGTGTAGCATCCTCGGCCTTCCTGGCGCAGCTGGGCAAATAGCTGGTGGTACTTGGGGGGCAGAGGCCAGCGGCACTCTGCCCTGGTGCCAGCGCTTCTGCTGGGGTGAGGGGTTTGCAGGCCAGTCCTGTAACAAGGGGGTCTGTAGGGCAGAGGCCAGCAGCGCTCTGTCCTGATGCCAGCTCTTCTGCTGGGGTGAGGGGTTTGCAGGCCAGTCCTGTAACAAGGGGGTCTGTAGGGCAGAGGCCAGCAGCGCTCTGTCCTAATGCCAGCTCTTCTGCTGGGGGAATTGGGGCATAGTCCTGCCCGGTGGCAAAGGGAACGTGGGGGTCAGTGGGGGTTAACATCTCCACTGTTAACCCTGGGCCCAAGTTAGGAGTTAGCTGGGGAGGGGGAGATTGGCTTACCTCCTCCTCCTGATACTCTGGCGGCCGTGGGGAAGGGAGGTCGATGCTCTCCGCTCCCTGTGGAACATGCTGCGGCTGGGGAGAGAGACCAGTTGTCTCCTCTCCCTGGAAGGCACACTCCGGCTGGGGAGGGAGGTCGATGCTCTCCCATCCCTGTAGCTGGGTCTGTCGCTGGGCATCTGGGCCGCCTGTCCAGCATCCCTGTAGGGCCGGTAGAGAGACTGCGGTCCCATCTCCACCTGCCTGCTGGGGGTCCTCCCAGGACCAGTCTATGAGGCCTGCTGCCTCGGGTATCTCTGGTTGGGGTTGGGGAAGGAGACCGGTTGTCTCTTCCCTCTGCACGGTATACTGCCTCTGGGGAGGGAGGTCACTGCTCTCCTCTCCCTGTGACTCAGGCTGCCGCTGGGGAGGGAGGTCGTTGCTCTCCGCTCCCTGTAACTCACTTTCTCGCTGGAGAGCAGGTGTCCATACCCCCCAAACTCCACAGTTGGCGCTCAAAGGCTCGTGCCGCTTCGTTCTCAGTAGCCAATTTTCGGATGATTCGACTGACTACCTCCTGTGCAGGGTCTGGACCATATCGGACTAGCCGCCTCTTTACCTCTGGAACGAAATCGGCGCCCTCATAGCGACGGATCAGGTTGAGGTGCTCCTCACAGGGTTCTGACCAGTGTCTTGTCAGCTCCATGCTGCTGTAGGTAGGGACGCTGCGCAGTGGCTAGCGTTGCCCTCAATAACTCTCCTACGATACCAGTGCTGTTGGGGTGCTGCTCCTTGCGCTAGGACGCCATCCCACCGCTGCCGCCAAATGTTACGGTTGCCTCCAGGCTGGCTGGAAGTTGGACCGTAGAAAAGGATGCTCCTAGCGCTCACCAAAGGATCATCAGCACCGTAGACACCATGACTACTGCGTAGCCACCATAAGTAATGCAGACTCTATGAACCACCGCTGCTGGGCTGGTATCTCGCCGTCTGCTCTGCGCCCTGGACCTACGACCAGGCTCCAGTAGGTGAACCTCTCCCTTCTGTAGAGCGGAGCAGGATCAGGAACAAGAGCTCTTACCAGAGCTCAGTAGCTAAGGGAGTATATAGAGCATAGCAATCCCTGTAGTGATTATAGCTGTCCCCTACAAACATGAGTCAAGGCTGCAAGTTAGAGGGTCAGAAAAGGTCTGAAGTGCTGGAGCACCCAGCCTGCTTTTTATTGAGGTTACATGCAAAAAGGACACTCTCAGGGGGAGGCATAAAATCCCAAATCACACATTTAGATACATTTAGATAGAGAGACAACGCCCTGTGACAGGCCACAATGAATTACATTACTTCAGCAGATAACAAGTTACACACAAGAAAACAATGCAGTCCATCTTATCAATAGCAGTCTGACTCTGGAGGTGATTAGACAATGGGAATGTTTATCACTAAACTCAATTAGAGCTGATGCCAGCAAGCCTGTATTTAGAAACTAGCCTCTTGAAGCTGAACAAAATTAACTCTTTAGTTCTGACCGAAGGGTCTGTCACATAGCACTTAATGGCACACAATGAAAACTAATGCTTTTGTAACAGTGCTCCCTTTCTGTGGAACACACTGCCTGTGTGGTACTTGGTTCAGTAAGCCCTATTTACTGAACCAAGTGGGAGAAGCCAGGGACAAGTTATTTTACAGGTCTGGGGACATAGTCTTAAAGGGGCATTGTTCACCAAAGTCACAATATGTCCCCAGACGGTTCTTAAAGGGCCATACACACCCAATAAAAGTTAATACTCTTTCAGGGGCACAATCTTCCAGGGGCCATAGTCATGAGGAAGGAGGCTGGCAAATAGGCTTCTCCACAATCCAGAAAAGCAGGGCAATTTTCCATTTAAAGGGCCAGTTACAAATAGCAGTTCATAACAAGTTGTTTATAAAAAAAAACTGGACTTTCATTCATCAATTTGTAAATATTTAAATATATACCTTTATTTTTAATAATTTATGTTGTTTCCCGTTATTCTCATCCTCCACCCGGCATTCGCAATCCGTTTGTGTTGATTATAATGGACGTCTTCCGAGCCAATAACGGCTCTAACCACAGGGGGACCCACCCCCTTAGGATGACGTAATGAGTCCTTCTTGCGCTTGCGTTCTATTGTGTTTCTCAGCTCATTAGCGTAAGCGAGTGCACATTTCGCGCATGCGCAATAGACTAGTATACGGAGTTTTTTTAGTATAGTAGTATAGACTAGTATACGGAGTATTTTACTTCTAATTGGCGGTATTACAGGCTGGGGGTAGGAGATCCTGTCCTTCGCTTCGCAACGATAGTATTCATTGAATGTACTGATTCAATGAATACTATGTTGTTTGACAGCGGAAACAAGAGTAACGCATGCGCAATGGCAGACTTAAACGGGAGCGCGCATTGCCGATACGTAAACAGTGGGTGGGACCGCTGTATACGTAATATGGAGGAGAATAAGGAAACAGTGAGTGGGAGGAGCGGGTAAAGTAAATGAACGATATTTACTATATAAAATTAAAAACAAATTAATAGTTTTATTAAAAAATTATATTGGCGGTATGCTTAATAGGATGATTGTCTACATAAATATATCATCCAAACCGGAAAAATTGACATTCACTTTAAACCGTAACACCTGCAAAGGGTTCCTGAGTCTTTAAATGGTCTCTCAGTCTGGTTCAGTAGGAATCACAATCATGGGAAAGACTGCTGACCTGACAGTTGTACAGAAAACCATCATTGACACCCTCCATAAGGAGGGAAAGCCTCAAAAGGTAATTGCCAAAGAAGTTGGATGTTCCCAAAGTGCTGTATCAAAGCACATTAATAGAAAGTTATGTGGAAGGGAAAAGTGTGGAAGAAAAAGGTACACAAGCAGCAGGGATAACTGCAGTCTGGAGAGGATTGTCAGGAAAAGGCCATTCAAAAGTGTTGGGGACTTTCACAAGGAGTGGACTGAGGCTGGAGTCAATGCATCAAGAGCCACCACACACAGACGGATCCTGGACATGGGCTTCAAATGTCGTATTCCTCTTGTCAAGCCACTCCTGAACAACAAACAACGTCAGAAGCGTCTTACCTGGGCTAAAGAAAAACAGACCTGGTCTGTTGCTCAGTGGTCCATAGTCCTCTTTTCTGATGAGAGCAAATTTTGCATCTCATTTGGAAACCAAGGACCAAGAGTATGGAGGAAGAATGGAGAGGCACACACTGCAAGATGCTTGAAGTCCAGTGTGAAGTTTCCACAGTCTGTGTTGATTTGGGGAGCCATGTCATCTGCTGCTGTTGGTCCACTGTGCTTCATTAAGTCCAGGGTCAACCTAGCCATCTACCCGGAGATTTTGGAGCACTTCATGCTTCCTTTCGCAGACAAGCTCTATGGGGATGCTGACTTCATTTTCCAGCAGGACTTGGCACCTGCCCACCCTGCCAAAAGCACCAAAACCTGGTTCAATGACCGTGGGATTACTGTGCTTGATTGGCCAGCAAACTCGCCTGACCTTAACCCCATAGAGAATCTATGGGGCATTGCCAAGAGAAACATGAGAGACATGACACTGAACAATGCAGAAGAGCTGAAGGCTGCTATTGAAGCATCCTGGACTTCCATAACACCTCAGCAGTGCCACAGGCTGATTAGCTTCCATGCCAAGCCGCATTGAGTCAGCAATTGCTGCAAAAGGGGCCCAAACCAAGTACTGAGTACATACAGTATGCATGCTTATACTTTTCAGAGGTCTGATATTGTTCTACAGGTATGTACAATCCTTGTTTTATTGATTGCATGTAATATTCTAATTTTCTAAGATTGTGGATTTGGGGTTTTCATGAGCTGTAAGCCATAATAATCACAATTATGACAAATCACAACTTGAACTATCTTGCTTTGCATGTAATGAGTCTGTCATATATATTAGTTTCACCTTTTAAGTTGCATTAGTGAAATAAATGAACTTTTGCACAATATTCTAATTTTTCGAGTTTCACCTGTATACTACCACGCTCAGACACACTCTCACACACAGACACACACAGATATACTACCACGCTCAGACACACTCTCACAATCAGACACACACAGATATATTACCACGCTCAGATACACCCTCACACAAAGACACACACAGATATACTACCACGCTCAGACACACACTCACACAAAGACACACACAGATATACTACCACGCTCAGACACACACTCACACAAAGACCCACACATATATGCTACCACGCTCAGACACACTCACACAAAGACACACACAGATATACTACCATGCTTAGACACACTCACACAAAGACACACAGATATACTACCACGCTCAGACACACTCTCACACAAAGACACACACAGATATACTACCACGCTCAGACACACTCTCACACAAAGACACACACAGATATACTACCACGCTCAGACACACTCTCACACAAAGACACACACAGATATACTACCACGCTCAGACACACTCTCACACAAAGACACACACAGATATACTACCACGCTCAGACACTCTCTCACACTCACACAAAGACACACAGATATACTACCATTCTCAGACACTTTCTCACACAAAGACACACGCGCAAGAGAGAAATAACTGTAGGCATGTGCTTTATGTTGCAAATGCACAATGTCACCTATTTAGGCTGTGGCTGTTTTCCCACCAAACCATGCAGATGTCCTGGCCTGACTCGGCTTCAAACCAGAGCACACGAATGGAAACCCGAACCGTTGGGTCATTCCTGGACTGGTGGCAACCCTGGGTTATAATCTCATATTGGAGGGTAGTGGATTCACAAGTAAATTACGGAAGTTGATAAACACATAATAGTGGTACTAAAAGATAGCAACACAATGACATAAAGTATCCGTACTCATCTCAGAATCAATTGCCTCCTCCAATAACTTCACCAAGATGTCAAAATATCAATAGTAAGTTACCAGGGGCGTAATTGGATATCTATTGGTAATGCATAAAAACCAAAGACAGGCCCAATGGTATTGTAGCAATATTCTCTAATAAATCTGAAAGGGACATGAAACCCAACATGATTCAGATAGAGCGTACAATTTAAACAACTTTGCAATTTACTTCTATTATGAAATTTGCTTCATTCTCTTAATATCCTTTGTAGAAGGTGCAGCAAAGTACTACTAAGAGCTAGCTGATTACATCTGGTCAGCTGATGACAAGCGGTATATATGAAAAGCCACTAATCAGCAGCTAGCCCCCAGTAGTGAATTTTCTCCTAAGCCTACTTAGGTATGTTTTTTCTACAAAGGATACCAAAAGAATAAAGTAAAGCTGATAATAGAAGTGAATTTAATAGTGTCTTAAAATGACATGCGCTATCGGAATCATGAAAGTGTAACCCCTTAATGACTACGTAATCTATATATCACTGTCACAAGTGGCTTCAGGGCTGTAAATGTGCAAGATCATATGATCTCTGCATGACTCACTTAGCACCTGTGCTACACAGGCGAAGATACATTTAACTGCTCACCCCACTTAACCAATGAGAAACTTTGCCAGTGCTGCTTTTTCACAAAATCTATTAATATTTTCTAACAAAAACTATTTCATAGTTATTGCTGTCAGTTTTAAAAATAATTTACATTCATAGCAATGGCTCTGCATAACACAGCCGATTAGCACAAGCGTCTCCAAGAACCGTATATGGGGGGGCACACATGGTTCCTCAGTCACACGTATAGGAGCCAAAGAGCAATTAATTACACAATTTGCATTGATTTTATATATATATCTGAGACATATGTCCTGATTTGCAGAACTTAGCCCCGAACAAAAACACATCAACAAACTTACCCACTATCCACCCGAGATCCTGACACCTTGGATCTCGGTGTGTTTCAGTCTACATTATGCAAACTATCCAGGTGGTTTTCTGTTGTGTTTTTTTAAGCATGATTTGGTAGTGTTACTAAGCAATCAAAGTCTCCCAGGGTCTATATATATTTGCATGAAAGCACTTTGATTCAGGTGCATTTGTGTAAATGTTACATTCTGATGTTCTGTGTGACAAAGACTTGGGGGTATAGATTTATTAAAGGTCAAGCGGATATGATTCGCTGTAGCTAAATGCATAAGCTGTCGGCATTTAACATTGCACAAGCATTTCTAGTGAAATGCTTGCGCAATCGCCCCCTGCTCACCGCCTGCCAATCGGCCACTTGCAGGGGCTGTCAATAATCCCGATTGTATCAGATCGGGATGATTTCAGTCTGCCACCTAAAAGGTGGCAGAAAAGTTAAAGGGACAGTTTACTCAAAAATGTTCTCCTCTTCAATTTGTTCCCAATGATCCACTTTACCTGCTGGAGTGTATTACATTGTTTACAAGTATTTCCATTACACTTATATTGGCATTTGAAATAGTTTATTTAGCCTGTGGTATCCCCACCCATCCTGGTAACACAGCCACTAGAAGAAATTACCCTCCCAGTGGGTTATAGAAGAGATAAGGTAATAACATTTTAATTTTCCATTGTTCTCTCCAAGTATTGGTGATTGGTTTATGGACAGATATAAGATAAAGAAGCAGGTATATGTACACAATGTGATAAAGTAATAAGATCTGATTATACCTACAGATATAAGATACAGAAGCAGGTATATGTACACAATGTGATAAAGTAACGAGATCTTATTATACCTACAGATATAAGATAAAGACACATGTATATTTACACAATGTGATAAAGTAATGAGATCTGATTATACCTACAGATATAAGATAAAGAAGCAGGTATATGTACACAGTGTGATAAAGTAATGAGATCTGATTATACCTACAGATATAAGATAAAGACGCAGGTATATTTACACAATGTGATAAAGTAATGAGATTTGATTATACCTACAGATATAAGATAAAGACACATGTATAATTACACAATGTGATAAAGTAATGAGATCTGATTATACCTACAGATATAAGATAAAGAAGCAGGTATATGTACACAATGTGATAACGTTATGAGATCTGATTATACCTACAGATATAAGATAAAGACACATGTATATGTACACAATGTAATGAAGTAATGAGATCTGATTATACCTACAGATATAAGATAAAGAAGCAGGTATATGTACACAATGTGATAAAGTAATAAGATCTGATTATACCTACAGATATAAGATAAAGAAGCAGGTATATGTACACAATGTGATAACGTAATGAGATCTGATTATACCTACAGATATAAGATAAAGACACATGTATATGTACACAATGTAATAAAGTAATGAGATCTGATTATACCTACAGATATAAGATAAAGAAGCAGGTATGTACACAATGTGATACAGTAATGAGATCTGATTATACCTACAGATATAAGATAAAGACACAGGTATATGTATACAATGTGATAAAGTAATGAGATCTGATTATACCTACAGATATAAGATAAAGACGCAGGTATATGTACACAATGTGATAAAGTAATAAGATCTGATTATACCTACAGATATAAGATAAAGAAGCAGGTATATGTACACAATGTGATAAAGTAATGAGATCTGATTATACCTACAGATATAAGATAAAGAAGCAGGTATATGTACACAATGTGATAAAGTAATGAGATCTGATTATACCTACAGATATAAGATAAAGAAGCAGGTATATGTACACAATGTGATAAAGAAATGAGATCTGATTATACCTACAGATATAAGATAAAGACACATGTATATGTACACAATGTAATAAAGTAATGAGATCTGATTATACCTACAGATATAAGATAAAGAAGCATGTATATGTACACAATGTGATAAAGTAATGAGATCTGATTATACCTACAGATATAAGATAAAGAAGCAGGTATATGTACACAATGTGATAAAGAAATGAGATCTGATTATACCTACAGATATAAGATAAAGAAGCATGTATATGTACACAATGTGATACAGTAATGAGATCTGATTATACCTACAGATATAAGATACAGAAGCAGGTATATGTATACCAGTGACGTGCGGTGAGGTCAGAGGCTGGTGAGGCACTCGCTATTGTATGCCCGAGAAGCCCATATATGAACCCAATAGAGGTAGCTTAAAGTTACAACTAAATTATAAAGTTGCAAAAGGGCAATTAGCATTATTTAGAACACACGCATACAGGTAATAAACTAAGTAAATTCTAATTATATAGGCAAATGCAGTTCCACTATTTATACTCATTGATGACAAATGAAAAAATAGACTCTGAGGGAAAGCATTGTGCTGGGCTTACACATTCATGCTACATGCTCATGAAAATAGCTCTTTGCTGATTTAGTCTCTTGGTGACACCGTGACCCCTTACCACGCCCACGGGGTATTTCCTGAAAACTAAAAGTGGCAAGGCTTGTGTACTGAAGGAGGCAGTAAAACCTAGGGACCAAGATAACCTCACCATGACCTGACACTGCTAGTGAAGTAGTCAGTGCTGCTCTAGCACACTCAATGTGTGTGATTCTCAAAATGTACTTCCCTGCAGTCCGCCCCATAAATAGCAGTTTTGGGCGGGCTGCAGTAAGTACATTTTGAGAATCACACACATTTTCCAACGTGCCTCTGCTTACAACCCAGTTGAGTGTGCTAGAGCAGCTCTGACTACTTCGCTAGCAGTGTCAGGGAAGGAATAGGACGACTTATATTTAGTAGTAAACAACACAACTGCCCAAATGATGCATTCCCTACAAACTCGTGGAGCTATCCCAGATCCTGGCTGGCACTCACCAATGTCGTTCAAGGGGGCTGGAGTATAACACTTACATGCTGCTAGGGGCCTGCTTGTCAAAAACAAAATCACACAACCCTGCTTAATGCACAATCTATCAGTTGGAATTAGAGGAGCAGAGTAGGTTTTACAAATTCCAGTCCAACTGATAGATTGCACATTAAGTATTTGATTTTTTTCCCAATATGCAGCTGGAACTTGTAAAACCTACTAATTTGCTCCTCTATTCTGATAGATTGCACATTGAGTATTTTATTTTTTTTCCAAAAAATAAAATACTTAATGCACAGTCTATCAATTGGAATTAGAGGAGCAGATGAGTAGGTTTTGAAGCTGAAGCCGCAAAGCAGATAAGTGTCACATATTTTTTTTTGTATGAAGAGGCATTATTTTACTGGAAAACAAAAATAGAATTCAGTGTTTTAATTAAAAAAAAAAACACACCAACAAATCAGATATTTAAAGGGACATTAAACCCATTTGTCTTTCTTGATTCAGATAGATAATGCAATTTTAAACAACATTCCAATTTACTTCTATTATCTAATTTGCTTTATTCTTTAGATATCTGTTGTTGAAGAAATAGCAATGCACATGGGTGAGCCAATCAAATGAGGCATCTATGTGCAGCAACCAATAAGCAGCTACTGAGCCTATCTAGTTATGCATTTCAGCAAAGGATATCAAGAGAATGAAGCAAATTAGATAATAGAAGTAAATTAGAAAGTTGTTTAAAATTGCATGTTTTTTTCTAAATCAGGAACAAAAATGTTTCATGTCCCTTTAAGTCTGTTTAATTTTGTGCATTTGTTATGGAGGGATATACTAAGCTAATAGTGACAAGACAGGACATACATACTTTTAAATGCAGGTATATAAAGTGTATTGGTGACAATAATCAGCTATATTAACAATTAATACAACTGCAACTTGCAGAAAAAGTGCATTATGTTTGCTTTATTAACTGTTGGTACAACTGCTGGTTAATGTCATGAAAATATTTAATACATCTACTTAAAAAGTGTGTGTTTATTAAATGATGTATTTTTTACTTCTGCATGAGATATATATGAATTAAAAAAAATCATAATGCACTTTTACTGCAACAGTTGTATAAATTGTTAATATAGCTGATTATAGTCACCAATGCACTTTATAAAGCTGCATTTAAAAATATGTATTTAACTATATTTTTAAAGCATTATAGAAGCCATTTATTAGGGTCAGTGGGTCATAGGCAGTCAGTTCTTATCTTGTCTTTAGTGATGACAGATTTCCTGTCCTGCCGTTTCTTTACTTTTCAGGGACAGACCCTTACAGAGCATGCTTTCACTGACTACAGTGTTTGCAGAAGCAGACGTTTCTCCAAAAGACTCATGGCATGCAGTAATAAATTAAGAAGGGCTTGACAAGGCAGATAGAATAATTTCTCGGCATGCAGGAGGTAAGAAGAGCACATGTGCATTTATCTCCCCTTTTCCCAGAACCACAGATCAGCAATTACATGCCAACAAAAATAAATAAATAAATAACGGCTTGTTGAACTGTTTACAGTGCACCAGCTCTCATTATATTGCTGATGGCTGGTGCACTGTAAACAGTTCAACAAGCCATTATTTATTTATTTTTCTTGATATGTAATTGCAGATCTGTGGTTCTGGGACATGGGGAGAGAAAATATTCATACTATTCAGCACACTGAGTACAGACAGAAAGTAAGGCTGTGCGATAGCAGTAGCACTTGAAATGCTTTCCCTGAAATCTGAGTTTGCTTAACTGTGTAGCGCCTGACACCCTGTGCTGCTGCCCCCTCACTGACTTTTCTCCCCCTTCTCACGGCACGGGCGGGACAAATGCCTCTCTCCCCAGTTCAAGGGAGTACTAGTGACAGGCAGCAGGAGCTAGGGGTAATCAATGTGTCTGTCACTGACTGTCCTCCTGACACAGGCTGACTGACACAGTGAACTTTTTGCTATAACGCCTGCGCCTGCGGCCCTGCATATAATCTGTGTTATTATTTAATAACAACTGAAATGTTATACTAAAGTAATAGGACAACGGTGAACTGTTGTCCTATCCCTTTAGTATAACATATCAGTTGTAATTAAATAATAACACAGATTATATGCAGGGCTGCAGGCAGGGGTTATAACAAAAAGTTCGGCATTTGATATTGCTAGTTCCCAGTGTTACTGACATACTAATACTCTCTGCGGTGGCCAGCTCTCACAAATAGGAACAAAAATAAAATAATTTTACTTACCATATAACCGGGCTTCTAAATCACTTCACCACTGGTCTCTGCAAACATCCTTGGTCCCCCATTGACACTGGCATACACGTGACTCGGCTCGGCTCTCTCTGAATCTTCAGTTCCCACCAGTCCAATTCCACGCCTCCCCAAAGACAGACAGTCACTCCGGCACCGCTGATTGGCTGAGTTTGGCTCCTCCAGCATAGAGGCTGCTTGAAGAGCAGCCTATATTGGGAGCGTATGAGCCGCGAAGAGCTACCACTAGGTGACGCTAGATCTCGCGGCTCATACAGAACAAAAGTCAAGCCATCCATGTTGTGCACTGGAGGGCAGCTGAACGCCTCATAGCCTCTCCATTGCGCAACATGGTGTAATCGCTGAATCGGATCATAGTCATGGTGGCGGACGGGGGAGGGGGGCGGTGTCAGTAAGTTAAGTTCACCAAACATTTTTTTTATTTTATAAATTAATTTTTAAAAACTTTGGTTTTATGATTTGACAGGTTTATTTTATAAATTCATTTTTAAAAACTTTGGTTTTATGATTTGACAGGGGAGGCTCCGCCTCCCCTGCCTCCTTTTTTTTTTTTTTTTTTTTTTTTTTTGCTGAAATGTATTATTTCCCTTTATTTGATTTGTGCAATTTACTGAATTTGTCTCTTGTAAAACTTAAAACAATTTTATTTTTGAATTTACAAATGGTACTATAATTTTTAAGCAGCGACAAGAAAGTCAGGTAAGTGTAACAATATGTATCTGACGTCATGGTGACGTTAATCCATAATGTTATATATTTAAGGAGGAGACACATTATCTATCTACCTTTTTTTTTTTTTTATAAATTTCTTACAAGAAACAGTAATTAATAATACAACAATAGAGAAAAAAAAACTATACCGTACAATATAAGCAGAATCTTGTCGTATTGTCATTTACATAATTTTATAATCTTGAACAAATTAAAAGATACTCGACACCTGAGTCTACAAAAACATATAACAGTTATTTGTCGGCTTTTTTTTTTTTTTTTTCCCTAGCTTACAAAAGAAAGAGGAAAAAAGACAAAATAAACAAACAAACAAATAAAAAAAACAAAAAAAAAAAAAAAAAAAAGAAAGAAAAAAAAAAAAAAAAAAAAGAAAAAAAGGGGGGGGGAAAGATGAATTATAATATGGTATTTTCTTGAGTGGATCTTATTACTCTCTACATTTATACCTCGGTTGGATTTCTAATCCAGGTATATGGAAACAATTCTAATATGACCATCTCAATGAAACTAAGTGAAGAAAGAAAGGGTGCTAATATCTGTTTTTGAATAGTTAGAGGATATGTCTTAATGATGGAGTACCAAGCATATAAGAATTTCTTAATTCTATTTTCAGACAAAGACTGAAGATGGTAAGATTCAAAAAGGATTTGTTCCTGTAGCATTTGGGTAATTGTAGAGAGCGAGGGCGCTCTTCTGGCTTTCCAGCTTTTTAATATACAAAGTCTTACAATTAATATTATAATATTTAAGGGGTATGTCCAACAACACCCTTGACTGTTAGAAGTATTAAATAATAAGACAATATCCCGGAATGTGAGGGAGGTAGATAAGTTATGAACTTTATTAAACCAGTATGTGATTTTTTGCCATAATTGTCTTATCTTGGGGCAAGCCCAAAACATATGAAACAGATCAGCATCTTGGTAGTGACATCTTGGACACTCAGCGGATCCACCCCGATAGTATTTGGCAATTTTCGCTGGATATTGGTAAAAATCATTTATGAATTTCATATGTGATTCCTTCCTATTTGAAGGTATTAAGCACTTATCTAAGTTATTAAAACTCAGGCAAATTCTATCCTGATCTATATCTGGGATTAACGGTAACCAAAAGTTACAAATCTTACCCATTATGACTTGAGATTGTTTAGATAACATTATGTCATATATCAGAGAAATTGATGTAATACCAGCAGTAAATCTTTGTAAGAGAGTCCTGACCTCAGACCATGCAACAGACAGAGGTAACCTCCATTTTTGAGCAGAGATAAAGTGTCTGATTTGAAAAAATGCAAATAAATCGGATCTGGGCAAATTAAATGCGGCAAACAAGGTTTCCCCTTGAAGTACTAACTCGTCCGGGCCAAATAATTGGCAGACCCGGTTTAATCCTTTTTCTGCCCATAGCTTAAAAACCTTCTGGCTAATTCCTGGTAAAAAGAGAGGGTTACCCTGAATAGGAAGAAAATCTGAAAGGGAAGGATCTATCTCCATTATTTTACAAAATTTATGCCATGCAAGAACTATATTTTTAAATGTAATCATTATGGAGACATTAGAAGGAAGCTGTTTAGGTTGACAATGGATTATAGCTGCCAATGCGAAAGGATGGATCAAGAAAGATTCTTCTACATATGTGGCATAGATATTTGTCTTTGCCAGCCAATCAATTGCAATTTTCAATAATGAGGCAATATTATACAATCTAATGTCAGGAAATGATAACCCAGCAGCGCCTGATTTTTGTGAAAGTCTTGCTAAGGAAATACGAGGTTTTTTATTCCCCCATATAAATTTTGAAAAGTGGGCACACAATTTCCTTAAATCAATATTACGTAAGTATATCGGCAAATTCTGTAAAGGATACAGCAGCCGGGGGAGAATAATGGTTTTAACTAGATTGACCCGCGCCATTAAAGACAGTGGGAAAGAAATCCACAATTGTAAATCCACTTTAATTTTTTGAAATAACGAGATATAGTTATCAGTATACCAATATTTAGGATTTTTGTGTAATACAAGCCCTAAATATTTAATGGATTCTACCTCTTTAAAAGTATTAATAGATAAGCTTAAAGGAGATTTGCCGACAATCATCAATTCACTTTTCCCGGTATTAACCTTATAACCTGAGAACGAGCTAAACTCTTCCAAAAGTTGGATCAAAATTGGAATGGAATGCTGTAAATTCTTTAAAAAAAGTAAAATATCATCTGCATATAATAATATATTCAAGCAAGAAGTACCCAAGGGGATTCCAGTAAGGTACTTTCTCACTTGAATTGCAAATGGTTCTAGTGCCACATTAAACAGTAGCGGAGATAGGGGACATCCTTGTCGTGTACCCCGCTGCATGAAGATTTTGGAAGAGATAGTACCGTTTACCACTAGATGAGATATAGGATTAGAATATATTCTATGAATGCATTTTATAAAATTCCCTTTAATGCCGAATTTTCCTAGTGATGTGAATAGATGTTCCCATACTATGGAGTCAAAAGCTTTAACTGCGTCTAGTGTTAAGACTGCCATATCATATCTTCTATTTGGCTGCTCCTGATTCCAAGCATAGTCTAGGAAAGTTGTTAGTTTACGTATATTCTTGGTTGAATTTCTGTTGGTCATGAACCCCGTTTGGTCCGGATGAATGAGTTTCTGTAAACACTGAGAAAATCTATTGGCTAAAATAGCTGTTAGAATCTTATAATCGGTATTTAAGACCGATATTGGTCTATAAGATGCCGGGTCCTCTGCATCTTTATCTTTCTTTAATATAAGGGAGATATTAGCCATTGTAAAATAAGCAGAAATCGGCATGCTTTCTGTATAATATTTATTATAAAGCAATTCTAATACTGGTACTAACTCTTCCTTTAAACACTTATAGAATTCAGATGGAAATCCATCAGGGCCAGCTGCTTTATTGCCTTTCAGTTTATCAATAGCTTTGTCAATTTCTTCTTTAGTTATAGGTTCATTTAATGCCATCAAATCCTCAGCTGAAATTTGTGGAGTCACTATTTTAGCCCAGAATCTCTCTTGCCTATCCATGTCTATCTCTACTGTGGAATATAACCTCTGGTAGTACGAAGCCAGACTTTCGCAAATTTTCTCAGTTTCAAAATATCTATTCTCATTATCTTTAATGACGGATATGAAATTTTTCTTCTTTCTACATTTAGTGAGACTAGCTAGAAATTTAGCTGACCTACCATGGAATCCCCTATAGAGACGATTTAATCTAATTTCCTCAACTAGCAGTTTTTGTTTTAGGAAAAGATTGCGTTCTTTTCTAGTAACAGCATAATTGTCCCAATTTTGGTGTGAGGGATCCCGTTGTACCCGAATATACATCTCCTGTACACTTGTTGCCAGCATGACTTCCCTGGCTTTAATCTTTTTTGACCGAACATTTAGATAAGCAACGATCTCCCCTCTCAGCACGGCTTTAGCCGCTTCCCAAAAAGTTTCAATTTTATTTCTATATTCTGCATTATTCGCCGTGTATTCCTGCCATTTTACTAGTAGCCATGCACAGAATCTAGGTTCAGAGCATAGAAAACGGGGAAAAGAAAATACCATATTCTGAGAGTTACATTTATTCGAAAGAAAAACTGTTAAAAGATATTATAGCATGGTCCGATATCAGGACCTCTCCAATATCGGGCTTGACTTGCCGAATGGACAGTGGCTCGGAGATCAGGAATAGGTCAATCCTGGAAAATGTTCTATGTGCTCGAGATTCACATGTGTACCTAAGACTATCAGGGTTTTGGATCCGCCATATGTCTGTCAGTTTTAATTTATTACAGAATTTCTTAAAATACTTTGCACTGTATCTATTACTAACTATATTTCTTTGCGAGAACCGATCTAAAGCTGGATTTAACGTCATATTAAAGTCTCCGCAAATTACTAAGTTTTGATTTTTGTAAGGAAATACCTTATTTTGAATTTTTTCCCAAAATTTCACTGATAGTCTATTTGGCGCATATATGTTGCAGATTACAAACTTGATGTCATTAATTACTATTTGAAGTAGAATATATCTTGCTTGACTATCGATCTCAGTCTTAATTATTTTATAATCTAGTTTTTTATGTAATAGTATGACTAATCCACATTTTTTTATTGAACTTCTAGTAGATATTACTTCTCCCACCCATTTGATCTTGAATTTAGCTGCTTCTGTTTCATTTAAATGGGTTTCTTGAAGACAAACCACATCAGGCTGTTTTTTACCTAGGGTTTTAATCACTAGTTTACGTTTTACTGGGGATGATACCCCCCCCACATTCCAGGACAACATCCTAACATTCCCTGTCATTCTTGTTTAATATCAGCCATCTTCCCTTATTCCATCTCAAGCAAATACACAGGGAAAGAGGAGTGGGAGAGAGAGAAAAAAAAAAAAAAAAAAAAAAAAAAAAGAAACAAACCTCATAAAATAACTAAACCAAACAAAATCAGACCAATTAGGAATCCTAATTCTATACATCGACCTGGATGATCAACCACTTCTAATACAATCTATATATTTCTCATTACTATCCCACCGATTTTAAGAATTCAGTAATCTCTGTTACTTCATTGAATACTCGTCTACTGCCTTTATCATCTATTACAACTCTGGCCGGGTACATCAGCCATGCATTAATTCCCTTGTTTATCAATTGAGTGCAGAATGGCGCCATTGCCTTCCTCCTAGCAGAAGTTTCGCTGGAGAAATCCTGAAACAACAAAATCTTGTTGTTCCCGAATATCACCGGCTCGTTTTTCTTTTTCTTAAAAAGGTTCAGTAATTCTATTTTATTTTGGAATTTCAGGAGTCTGAAAATGATCATTCTTGGTCTGACTGCCCCACTATCCATATTTCTTCTGGGGCCAGTTCTATGCGCCCTTTCAACAACCAAAGGTAGCAAATGTGCTGGCATACCCAGAGCCTGTGGCAAGGTCATTGAAGTGAATGTCATAAGATCCTCAAACTCCGGAAGCTCCGGAAGGCCAATGATTCTAATGTTATTGCGCCTGGAGCGATCTTCCAGATCCTCCAGGCGCAATTGCATATTGTTTAATTTATCTTCATGTTTTTTTAAGATTCCTTGGTGTATGTTAGTCTGATCCTCTACTACGGAGAGCCTTTCCTCAGCCTCCACTAACCTAATAGAGAACTGTTTAACTTCTGAAGTGAGTGTTACAATATCAGAAGAGATTACTTCTAACTCTTTCTTAATGGAGTCAAACTGGGGTGAGAAAATGGCTGATAGTTGACCAATTAAGGCCTGAGTATCTATAACTGAATGACTTATGTCTGATACCATATCTGGACTAATGTCGGCTGACTTGGTTTTTTTATCTTTCGATTTTGCTGGCATTTTCGGGGAATTAGAACTTGTTTGCGTGATAAATTTTTCCATTGATAATAAGAGAAAAAAAAGGAAGAATACAAAAAAGTGTGAAACACTCTCGAATCAGTGAAAAGAAGAAAAACCACTACAAACAGACAGTGGGGATCCTTAACGTGAAAAATTAAGTGAATTTAGTATATAGTGAAGTGCTTGGATATATAGAACCAAAGTTGTTTTATATTACTGATAGAAGACTAGTTTATGTCCTCTTTAGAAAAGAACAAGATATTGCACATTTGTGTAAAAAAATAGAAAAAATTGTATAACAAATAATATTGAATTTGTTTTAGTGTGTGCTAAGGTGTACGACGTGTTAGCGTGTGTAAGAGGAAAAACTGTTTTAATTTACTAGGAAAAAGCCAGCCTATAACATAATCAGCAGAAAGAAAGCAATCACCAAGCCAAAAAAGAAAAAACTGCAAATGAACAACTTGCAACAAATATAGTGTAGCCCAAAACTCAAATGACATGGCAGCCACAACTCACAAGAACCAATGTTTCAGTCATTACACTTTGACCCAGTTAGAACCTTTCTTATCGTTTTTAAAGGGATTCTTGTTAGAAAAATATTTAATTAGGTTTGTTTAATAGGAGTCGACTGTTGCTTAACACTTTTACTTGGAGAGGTTTTTTACCCCTTGACTAACTAATATTCTATTTATCTCTTTATATCTTCAGTTAATATTGGGTCTATTGTTAGATGTACACTTGAATAGCTGAAAATAATAATGATAGAATCACATCAACCTCCTCCAGCTAATATATAACCCCTAGTCTGGTAAAACATAAATTTCTAAACCCAAGTGTTAGATCTCTAACTTGGCATTGCAACATTTTAGAGAAAGATACATGTAATATGACATTTTAATAAACTCTAAATCCACAGCCTCAGAGAGAAAGACACTTCTTGTCCCTGGCGATTCATCTTATTCAAACTGATTTGTCCATAAACCCCTTGGAAATAGCCTCAGCCTCTAAAGTTGTTTCCTTGGATCTTTTCTTTATCCAGCCATAGGGCTAACAGACCACAGATAACAAAATTAAGGGGGTTCACACACTCAGCGACTATTACAGCGTCTAGTTCTGCCCCCAGTTCAATGAACTTCTGTTGTATAGTAACCACTGGTAAAAAAAGTTAGTGTAATCAATTTACAACTGAGCTTTCTTAATAGACACAAATGTTCCCCAAAACTTGATAAGCTGAAAAAAGTCTTGTTGAAGATGAGATGAATTGCCCAGTACCTCCTTAAGACAAGTCTCCAAATCGCAAATGATATTACAGAACAGGGGCGACTCGGCAAGTTCTGCTCGAATAACAAAATGACAATGTGTAGCCAGAGAGCCGTCTCGTCAAGCCAGGGATCAGCAACTTCTCACTGTACCCTTAAATAATAGTGCTCTCTTGTAGAACTGCTGAGCCTTTTCTTTTAGCAAAAAATCTCTAATATAGCAGAGATGCTTTAATCAGCAACGGGCTTAGATAACGCCAGAAGATAACAACGTGCAAACCTCTTATGCAAATATAAAAAGCCCGTGAGGGAGTCTGACCTGATATAGATGTAAATCTTCGCTCTCCGCTACATCGCTCTTTGCTGGTTCTGGATGGTGCGGCTGTATATCCAGGTGACCACAGCGCTCCCGGTCTTTTCCAACAGCTTGTCTCCGAATTCCCCCAGGCGATGTCTAGGGATGTACCCGGGTCCGACAGGTCCACTTCACCTTCTCAGGGAGTCTTATTGTACTCGTGCATCAGACACCGGGACTGTTGGGAGACCTTATCTAGTCGCTGCAGACCACGGCCGTTCAGGACGGCACCTTTCCTGGTTTACTTCGACACCCAACCTGACATAAATGTGAATCTTCGTTCTCCACTACAGCACTCTTTGCCGGCTCTGGATGGTGCGGCTGTAAATACAGGTGACCGCGGCGCTCCCGGGTTTTCAAACAGCTTGTCTCCGGATTCCCCCGGGCGATATCTAAGAATATACCCTGGTACCACCGGTCCACTTCACCTTCTCAGGGAGTCTTGTTGTACTTGTGCACCATACACCGGGACTTTTGGGAGACCTTATCCAGCCGCTGCAGACCTCAGCCGTTCAGAATAGCTCCTTTCCTCACTTACTTCAACACCGGTCGGTAACTCCCTCTTAGTAATAGTGGCTTGTAGGGAAAGTTTAAGATTTGTACTGCGGTTCAGTCGTAGCCATGACGGCTAGAGTAGACTTCGAACTCTCGAGCAGGTTGAAACCCTGCAGAGTGCCACGCTCAGAAACCTCGGCGAGCTTTTCCCAGGTAAGTGGCAGAGAGCGGGGAGCTGATAGTAGGGCGTCCTCTCACAACACCTGCATGCAGGTACACTGCAAAACTCCTCCCCCAACGGAAGTCCTATGTGTAGATAAATAGATATAGATAGATTGAATGATTGATAGGTAGATAGATAGGACTCCCCTGCCTCCTATGACGGCACGTCACTGATGTATACAATGTGATAAAGTAATGAGATCTGATTATACCTACAGATATAAGATAAAGAAGCATGTAAAGTAATGAGATCTGATTATACCTACAGATATAAGATAAAGAAGCAGGTATATGTACACAATGTGATAAAGTAATGAGATCTGATTATACCTACAGATATAAGATAAAGACGCAGGTATATGTACACAATGTGATAAAGTAATAAGATCTGATTATACCTACAGATATAAGATAAAGAAGCATGTATATGTACACAATGTGATAAAGTAATGAGATCTGATTATACCTACAGATATAAGATAAAGACGCAGGTATATGTACACAATGTGATAAAGTAATGAGATCTGATTATACCTACAGATATGATAAAGAAGCAGGTATATGTACACAATGTGATAAAGTAATGATATCTGATTATACCTACAGATATAAGATACAGAAGCATGTATATGTACACAATGTGATTAAGTAATGAGATCTGATTATACCTACAGATATAAGATAAAGAAGCATGTATATGTACACAGTGTGATAAAGTAATGAGATCTGATTATACCTACAGATATAAGATACAGAAGCATGTATATGTACACAATGTGATAAAGTAATGAGATCTGATTATACCTACAGATATAAGATAAAGAAGCATGTATATGTACACAATGTGATAAAGTAATGAGATCTGATTATACCTACAAGCTCAACCCATTTTATTAGGTTGTGACTTTAAAACACAAAATCAGCTATTTCATATACACAAATAAACCTTAAAAAAAGCAAATCTCATACATTTTATACTCTGCAGCTGGTAAAAAAAGTAATTGGAAACACATTAAGGGAAAAACAATTTTATAGTATACTGTCCTTTTAAGGAGCAGCGTCTTCCGACCGCTGCTTCTTCACTTCCGTTTCAGGCGGACCTGAAAAGATGGGCGTAGAATGCAGCATCCGCTGCTTAATAAATCTACCCCTTGGAGTTGGATCTGTTAGAGTTTGTGTAAAATTGATATGATTACAGAATGATCCAGAGGTTTGCAACTATGAAAAATAGATCTGGCAGAATCCAGGCAACGGGCATGATGGCGCAAGGTGACAAAAAATATTATCAATTAGCATTTTTTATTGAATAATATAAGGATAGATTCCTAAATGTTGATGTTTCAGCATCCTGAACATATTTTAAAGAACATTAAGCTCCTGTTTGAAGTACAGGCTCAGGAAATAATGACTCCCAAGTTAATCTTTAACCACCTAAGATATATACAAATAATTTAGCATTCTGTATATTTGCTTTTTACCAGTCAGTGCTATATACTGTACCTTGTGTGCTATCTTTACAAACACAGCATTTAAATTAATGTTGTCTTCTTAAACGGGAAGAGTCCACGGCTACATTCATTACTTTTGGGAATTCAGAACCTGGCCACCAGGAGGAGGCAAAGACACCCCAGCCAAAGGCTTAAATACCTCCTCCACTTCCCTCATCCCCCAGTAATGCTTTGCCTTTCGTCACAGGAGGTTGGCAGAAAAGTGTCGGAAGATGTTTATATAGTCTATTATGGAGGGTAGTACTCTTCGAAATGGGACTGGAGTTTTAGGTAATCCTGTCAGCCTCTCAGTGAGAGCATGGGTGAATGTTAGAGTCTGGAGATGCAGGGAGAGTCTTTCTGCGAAACCATCCTGACTCATGTTAACAGCTCCTTAGCAATCAGCGTTGACGAGTTTCGCTGCCTGCTTTTTTCTTCCAAGTCTGAAGTGAGTTTACTATCTGTCACACTTGAAGGGCCGTGTTCCTGTTCCACGGCGTTGATTCCGGTAAGATTGTTTCATTTTACTTTGATGATGTGAATAAGTAATGTAAACAAAGAAGTCAGGGTCTCATTGGGACTCCTTTTTCTTTATAAGGAATCAAGGGATAATATCTCCTAAGGGGGTTATTGAAATGTGGGGACTTTAATCATGTTTGTTATGTGATTCTGTCTGCTAATGTGTAGTGTTACTTGGGCTCATCGCGCAGCCATTGTAGGCCTTGGCGCGCTTTTCTATGGCCTGCACGGTGCACCTTGTGACGAGGCGTGGCAACACTTCTGTGCTCCCTTTCCGTATTCCTGACCGCGTGGCGACGGAGAGAGTCTGTTTCGCTAGCTGTCTGGGTCTCAGGAGGTGGTGAGTGCCCCAGCCATTGGGGATGTCAGGTGCCAGTTTTTATTTTTCTATCCATAATTTATATATACCAAGTTATGGAGGACTCTGATTTTTTGGAGACGGGTGTCTCTGATTCAGATTCTACTTCTTGTGAAGAGTATGAAATTGCCCGGATAATCCATGCCCATCAGTTATGTTCTGAATGCCGCTTTAGAGTGCTCTCTTCTCCCGATACAGGGAACTTAAAGTCCACTGAGCCATCCGCCCCTGGGGATCCTATGTCCCGTGCGGCGCGTCCCCTAGAACCTTCTTTGGCTACGCAAGCAGGTGCCCCTAATGCCATTACCCCTTCTCTGGAAGGTGGCTTGTTTCCTCCAGAGGTTATGGCACGGTTCCGCATGGCGATATCTATGGCCCTGGCGCATTTACATCTTCCAGGGGAGGTGTTCCTGAGATACTGACCGTGTTATGCTAACCGGGGTTCGTCAGGCGTGGGATTGTCTGGGTCAGATCAGCCATCTGGGGAAGCGGTTGCCTCTGAAGGTTCAGGGGCCCAGCCCACGGGTCGTCAGTTGCCCCGGCAAAGGTAAGTCTTGCTTTTCTTTATAGACTGGCGCGTCTTAGTGTCCTGCTACGGCATGTTTTGGCGGTGATGGAGGATCCCAGTACTAATAGGTTGAGGGATCCTCGGTCTTCTGTTCCAGACGGCAAGCTGGGTTAGACATGTGAAGCTAATCTCCTGGTCGTCTCCAATTTTCTTTCTTTTTGAGTATCTTATTGCAGTTCTGAGCTTTGGAAGAATGGGGTCTCTGACTGGCTGGTCTTGTTGGTGTACCCACTCTTCTTGGGCGTTCACCTGCGGTTTCTGCCCTCTTTTTTTTTATTTGATCTGGTTAGGATGTATTTTATTTATTTTTTAAGAAGCTCGTATCTGTTATTATTTTTCCGTTAAGAAATATTTCTTTTCTGGAATTGGATACTAGCGATTTTGTGGTCGCTTGGACACTTCCGCGGAAGTCACAGTTAGTACATGTTATGTTTCTAGATCCTTTTATCGATTCCTCTCGGGGTCTCAAATTTTCTGTGGCCTAGTTCAGTTTTGAGTGCCCTACGTAGCAGGCTGGTCCTGATAGGGCGCTATCTCTGTTCCTTGCGGTCTATATCATCCACGTGGTGTCAGTGTAACCGGCTGACCTGGCTGGGTGGTAAGTTGCTCTATTGGATGAGGAGTTTATTTTTCTTGGTCTCTCTTCAAATCGAACAATGCTTTGCTTTGGCTAAGAGTTTTCATGAAGTGAACCTTCCATAAATTCTTTGAGGTTCTGCGCATGCAGGGCTAAAACATGGTAGAGGACGCCTTCATTCCCAAATGTCAGGCTGGTTCTCGTTCTGCCTTTGGGTGGGGCATCAAGGGATTGTACTCAGTCCTTACTGTCCTGTTCCTCGTGGGCGGTGGTCCAGAGCGGATTCTACTAGGGATCAATCTGGACGATTTTCCTTGTCTGCTGTTTTGAGGTTCTCCTCTTGGAATCTGTTTTCCTGGATGACGATCTCTCTTCCTTCGGGTTGAGGTTGATGGGCCTTTTTGTCCCCTTCTTGGGGTTGGCTATGGGTCATCTGTTTCTGGAAGTCAAAGCCTTTTGGTTATTCTACTTCCGTAGGAACAGTCATTTGTACCTTGATTGTGTGCTAGCAAGCTGTTATGTTCTGGCTTCGCTTTCCCTCCCTTTGGGGGGGTAAATTTGACATTCCTTAGTATCCGCCTGGTGCTTGGAGGGACTTTTTATTCCTCTGTTATAGTGGGGTTATTACCCCTGCCTTGCATGCAGGATGTCAGTGTGAAGGGATTGATTTCTTGTGCCATGCCTTTCTGGTAGTTCCAGTAGAGGGTCACCTTGGGGAGTGCCTTGCGTCTTCGGGAAGTGGGCTGTGTCTGTGTTATAGAACCCAAGTGCTTGGGGGGGCTGGATCCCTCCCTTTTTCCTTCCTGCAGATCTTGATGATTCAGGGTACTTTTAATCCCTAAGTCTTTCAGACATTATCAGTCACTTTGGTGATGGGTCCATTACCGGAGCGAGAGTCAGGGATCTGTCTGATCTGTTGATCTTAGTCGCGTATCATAGTTATTGTGCACCTTCTTTAAAAGAGAGGCTTTGCGGTGGATCCCTCCTCGGCAGGTAGTTTTCTCTACTGGGTTCTGGGTTTGGTTCCTTCCTTTACTGTCCCTTTTTGGGAAGGTCCTGTTCTGCACTGTTTGTGAGTTTTTCTTCTGAAAAAGGTCCTGTGCGGTTTCATAGCTAGGGTGGCGACCTGTGGTCGTTATTTCCTTATTTGTAGCAGGACACCTATGGCTTGGAGGAGCATATTCAGATATCCGATGCTGTTTTTTGGGCAGCTCCCGGGGACGGTTTGTCTTTTGGTTACTCTATTCTGGGTGCGAGTGAGCGCTCTGTAGGGGAGGGATTTTTATGTCCTCCTTTTAAGTTCTCAGGACATTTCTTGGTCCTTTGTTTTAAGTAGAGGGGGCTTTACAAGTCCTCACTTTGCTTTACTGGGCCAGCAAGGTCTTTTCATAGGTGCCCTGTTTGTCCTGATTCACTCTTTTGGAGTTCCTTTTCTTGGTCCTAGTCCCTTTGGGTTCTGAGGGTCCTTTTGGACTCATTTAGCTGATTCTCCTTTCTTCCCGCTGGGGGATTGTGGATGTTTCCCCTTTCTTTTGATCGGGGATGAGTTTAACTTTGCAGACCTGCGGAACTTCATCTCCTCAGAGGCTTTTGGCTCGATTTAGACTAATACCCTGAGCGGTCTCTAGCAAGGGCCTTGCTTGTTTTAACTGTTGGGCAGTTATCTCGGCCTTTTTCCTTTTGGCTTTTAGTGAAGCAGTTTTTTTTCTACGGGAGTTTTGGGTCTTAAGGTTGATTTTGTACCCGCCTGTTTTGCATTCAGTGTCCTCTATAGCTTGGGTATAGTTTTCCCAAAAGTAATGAATGCAGCTGTGGACTCTTCCCGTTTAAGAAGAAAAACTTAAATTATGCTTACCTGATAATTTTCTTTTCTTCTGACGGGAAGAGTCCACAGCTCCCTGCCCGCGTTGTTCTCATGGGGCGGCCATATTTTTTTGTTTCTTCTGGCACCTTTTTCACCCTGATACTTCTCCTACTGTTCCTTGTTCCTCGGCAGAATGACTGGGGGATGAGGGAAGTGGGCGAGGTATTTAAGCCTTTGGCTGGGGTGTCCTTGCCTCCTCCTGGTGGCCAGGTTCTGAATTCCCAAAAATAATGAATGCAGCTGTGGACTATTCCCGTCAGAAGAAAAGAAAATTATCAGGTAAGCATAATTTAAGTTTTTAGCACAGAAGCGCCAAATGGCTCAGCAATGAAAGAGTTAAAAAAAAAACATACAGATTTGTTCAGGGGAATAAAAATGTATTAATATTAGGAACACGGATACTATAGGCCCCAGATTACTCACGGGCTGAGAACAGTTGAATTCCAGGGTGTCAATGTCACAGAGACCATATGTCGAACTAGAACAGGTGAAACTTGCCAGCCGCAAAGACCATACTAAGCGTGGTTGCCACCTAGGACATACAGTTGTCTGCAAAGTTTAGACAAAGTTTCATTTATAAATAATTGGGTGTTTGGATCAGCAATTTCATTTTGATCTATTAAATAACTGAAGAACACAGTAATATTTCAATAGTAAAATGAGGTTTATTGGATTAATAGAAAATGTGCAATATGCATCCAAACTAAATTAGACAGGTGCATAAATTTGGGCACCCCAACAGAAATATTGCATCAATATTTAGTAGAGCCTCCTTTAGCAGAAATAACAGCCTCTTGAAGCTTCCTATAGCCTGTAATGAGTGTCTGGATTCTGGATGAAGGTATTTTGGACCATTCCTCCTTGCAAAACATCTCCAGTTCAGTTAGGTTTGATGGTTGCCGAGCACGGACAGCGCGCTTCAAATCACCCCACAGATTTTCAATGATATTCAGGTCTGGGGACTGGGAGGGCCATTCCAGAACATTGTACTTGTTCCTCTGCATAAATGCCAGAGTAGATTTTGAGCAGTGCTTTGGGTTGTTGCGTAACTTCAACTTTGTGACTGATTCCTCAACATTATTCTCAAGTATCTGCTGATATTGAGTGGAATCCATGCAACCCTCAACTTTAACAAGATTCCCAGTACCGGCACAGGCCACACAGCCCCACAGCATGATGGAGCATCCACCAAATTTTACTGTGGGTAGCAAGTGTTTGTCTTGGAACGCTGTGTTCTTTTGCCGCCATGCATAACGCCCCTTGTTATGACCAAATAACTCACTTTGTTTCAGTCCACAGCACCTTCTTCCAAAATGAAGCTGGCTTGTCCAAATGTGCGTTTGCTTACCTCAAGCGACTCTGTGGCGTGTGTGCAGAAAATGCTTCTTTCGCATTACACTCCAATACAGCTTCTCCTTTTGCAAAGTGCGCTGAATTGTTGAACGATGCACAGTGACACCATCTGCAGCAATATGATGTTGTAGGTCTTTGGAGATGGTCTGTGGGTTGTTTTTGACCATTCTCACCATCCTTTGCCTCTCTGATATTTTACTTGGCCTGCTACTTCTGGCCTTAGAGGGACACTGAAAGCAATTTTTTTTCTTTCATGATTCAGATAGCGCATTAAATTTTAAGCAACTTTCTAATTTACTAGTTTCAATTTCTCTTCATTCTCTTGCTATCTTTATTTTAAAAGCAGGAATGTAAATCTTAGCAGCCAGCCCATTTTAAATTCAGCACCATGGATAGTGCTTGCTTATTGGAGCCTTATATTTACCCACCAATAAGCAAGCATAACCCAGGTTCTCAACCAAAAATGGGCCGGCTTCTATGCATCACATTCCTGCTTTTTTAATAAAGATAGCAAGAGAACGAAGAAAAATTGATAATAGGAGTAAATTAGAAAGTTACTTAAAATTGCATGCTCTATCTGAATTATGAAATATTTTTTGGGGGGTTTAGTGTCCCTTTAACAAGAACTGTGCCTGTGGTCTTCCATTTCCTCACTATGTTCCCCACAGTGGACACGGACAGCTTAAATCTCTGTGATAGCTTTTTGTAGCCTTCCCCTAAACCATAATGTTGAACGATCTTTGTTTTCAGGTCATTTGAGAGTTGTTTTGAGGCCCCCATGTTGCCACTCTTCAGAGGAGAGTCAAAAAGAACAACAACTTGCAATTGGCCACCTTAAATACCTTTTCTCATGATTGGTTGCACCTGTCTATGATCAAGGCTTAATGGGGTCACCTAACCAAGTGTGTGTTCCAATTAATCAGTGCTAGGTAGTTACAGGTATTCAAATCAACAAAATGACAAGGGTGCCCAAATTTATGCACCTGTCTAATTTCGTTTGGATGCATATTGCACAGTTTCTGTTAATCCAATAAACCTCATTTCACTACTGAAATATTACTGTGTCCTTCAGTTATTTGATAGATCAAAATGAAATTGCTGATCCAAACACCCAATTATTTCTAAATGAAAATCATGGAAATTGTCAGGGGTGCCTAAACTTTTGCCTACAACTGTATGGCAATGCCAGGGTATCTGCTTACGGAACTACTCTGCATTACCAACCCAACACTAACTCCCTGAACTTCACAGTTTCTGCATCTCAGCAGGTGTTGAGAAAAAGGCGGGAGGTGGAATAGCTACAGCATACCCCCCAACTGTCCCGATTTTCGCGGGACAGTCCCGATTTTAGTGGTCTGTCCCGAGTTGCTAGCCATCTGTCCCGTTTTGCCCCAGGCATTAAAAAAAAAAAAATTTTTTTATTTTTTTTTAAATTCTGTTGGGCCCATACTAAGAAGCAACTGGCTTTGCTTTCACAGGGTTAGATACCCGTTTCCCTGTGGAAAAGGAATGGTGTGTGGGTTAAGCAGGAGTAAGAAGGCTGTATACACTCTGACAACGGGTAATGGTGACCTCTCTAACCTACCTCTGGTAGTGATGATGTCTAACCCCTGGGGATAATACTAGCATGCCTTCAGTTTTATACAATGAGCAGTGCTAATACCAGGGTAACGAACAGTGGCAGCAGCAGACTGCTAGCTAATGTGCTTGCCAACCCCAGGACCCCATACAATGAATGTAGTGCGTGTGTCTATCTGTATCCATAACTGTGTGTGTGTATCTGTATGTATAAGTTTATGCTATGTAGTGTGTGTGTGTATCTGTATGTATAAGTGTATACTATGTAGTGTCTGTGTATCTGCATGTATAAGTGTATGCTGCCTGTATAAGTGTATGCTATATAGTGTGTGTGTATCTGCATGTGTAAGTGTATGCTATGTAGTGTGTTACTGTGCATTTTTGCTGACTTTAAAGGCCAGAATCTAGAATATTAATGGGGAATGCAGAGAGCAGTTTTAAAGAATTTATTATTAAATGTCCAATTAAGATAAAAATATTTAGCAATGTCTTTGCAAAGGCTAATTAAATACATAGCTCACATAGCCATACCAGTGGTGTGAGCTTGTGTTTGATTTGCTGCCTAAGTGTATTAAAATCTATGACTTTATTTAGAATTTTATTTTTATTACTTTAGTCTTATGATTTTTAAGCCCCGCCCACCACATTTCAATTTTTTGCTGCGGGGGGGGGGGGTGTCCCTCTTTTGAATTTTGAAATGTTGGGAGGTATGCTACAGTAACATAGATGGGCGTGGTCATGTGCCATGTAGGCATGGTCATGTGCCATGTAGGCATGGTTATGGTAATTATGACTGTATTATGTAGTTTTGTGGGCGTGGTTCTGTATGTAAAACATGAAGGATCAGATTTGGGTAATAAGTGAATGGAAATCCCTGAACTTTGTAGAGTGGGCGTGGTGAAGCCTGACTGTGAAGCTACAGTGCAGCATAGTGGGTGAGCTCCTAGAGGAAAATCCTACACAGTATAAAAATAAATATACTGTATATATTTAAACATAGTACTCCAAATTTGTATCCCCCTGCAGGGGTGCCCTATTGTGGCTACCTAATTTGTCTTAAAGGAATAGTCTAGTCAAAATTACACTTTTATGATTCAGATAGAGCAGGCAATTGTAAGCAATTTTCTAATTTACTCCTATTTTCAAATTTTCTTTGTTCTCTTGGTATCTTTATTTGAAAAAGCAAAAATGTAAGCTTAGGAGCTGGACCATTTATGGTTCAGCACCCTGTGTATAGCGCTTACTGATTGGTGGCTACATTTAGACACCAATCAGCAAGTGCTACCCAGGTTCTGAACCAAAAATGGGCCGGCTCCTAAGCTTACATTTTTGTTTTTTAAATAAAGGTACCAAAAGAGTAAATTAGAAAGTTGCTTAAAATTGCATGCTCTATCTGAATCATTAAAGTTTAATTTTGACTAGACTATTCGTTTTATTTTTAAATAATTTTTATTGAGGTAATAAGTAATAACAATAGAACAAACAATATGTCCAGGCACAGATCAGGAATAATAAAGACACCTATACATTTCTCATACAAGGAATAAATGTGGGCTAAAACATTGGTGCACCACTGAAGTAGTTGTTCTCACAATATCTAACCCATATAGGTGCCTTATATACATATAAATAATAGTAAAACAGTTGATAAGCGTTATAATACCACTTCTGCCACCATGAAGGAAAAAAGGTATAATAAGATATAAGAAACACAGGTGACTGGAACATATATCAATGAGACCTCGATTTTTAAATGATTCAACTAATGATCCCTATCTCGGGATAAGAAGTGCTTTATAAACTATGAATGATAGGAGATAGGGAGTTGGCTTTTAACCGACCTCTCAGAGGTCTGAGTGTGTGTGTGGGGGGGGGGGTAATGCAGCGGGCAAGAGCCGCTCGTAATGAGGGGAAGTGGAGGGCGGAGCTAATTAGGATACTGGGAAAATAAAGACTACAGGGCAAATGATCTTAATAGTTGTATGAGCGCCAAACTTACTAGACTATATACAATAAAATATCATAGTGGATATGGGAACAGTATTAGGTATAGTTGAGCTCTATATATCAAAGGTGGCTTAAATAAATAACAGGTAACAGCTAAAGGACTGCCACTGTCAAAGAGGTACAGAAGAGGACTGCAGCACTGAACTAACAGTTGCAAAACTTGGCAGGAGTAAGCAATATGCTATACTAAGATAATGAGTGGAATGAACAGTGGATGGGTTTACAGGGTAGAGTAGCATACGTTGTGACCTATACAAGAGGTGGCTCAACATAGTCATTCTATGGAGTGCTATAAGGGTATTGTAGGCATCCCTTTAGTGTAGACATGTCCTGATAGTCTAAATGATATAGGAGGCTTGAGCTCTGAAGCATACGGGGCCGATAGCCACTAGATTATCCTGTGGTAACCAGACTTAAGTGACAAAAACATGAATCAGAACCATAAGTAATACAGAGATACAAATGGAGCTTAAACAGATCTCCACTGACTGCTATGGGAAAATAATATGGCTGTAATTTCAGTGTTATATACATTCAAATTGCCCTTACCCATAGTGTTCCAAACAGATGTACATATGTGGGGACATTATCAACCGTAGACATGATTAGAGCGAGCAAATGAGAGTTCTGTTACTTAACAATAGTAAGCAGCGGCAGTCAGTAATGTCTTGAGTATATAGGATAAGAAAAAATAAACCTGCTCTCAGTATATAGAGGAACGTTAAACACATACAAACACCATAACCTTAGTCCAACGGAGGTTGCCATATATTGAAATAAACTGGAGCAGATATTGTACCTTAAGAGAGAGGCTCAATTACTATTCCTGAGGAGATTTTAAATAAAGCGTGTCATCTTTAAGCATGAGACATGGTAAATTACCGGAGGATAAAAAGGTAACAAATGATTAGGGGTAGCTCCTGCCAAAGTTATGTGTGAGAGGGTTATTAAAATATATGAAATGTAGAGGACTGCGGTACGGACCCTTCTCCTAGGGGAATGCCAACTATAGGCGATGTGGGGAAAGGGAATAGGGGTATGACCCGCAGGCAATAGATACTGGCGGGAAAGGGAGGAGAGGGGCCTAGCAGAAGTAGTATGAGATATCTAGAGATACAGGCGCTCTATAAGATACAAATGTCGTCAGAACTCAATAACCTAACATGACATACTAAAGAAATCAATGAAATATATTGATGTACTGTAAATTCCATTACTAGCTGATTACATAGCATGTAAGCTGATGTCAGTAAGACATAACTGTAAGAGTCTCCTACGTGTCTGTTGAATCATGCAAAATTTGCAATCTGGAGACAGGAATCTAATGAAAGTTGCTGAATATGCAGTAATAACTATCAGTACAGAATGTGGATAGAGTTATAGATACTGCCCATAGGTATCTTTAAAATATATATTTCTAGCTATTTATATCTCTGATAATGGCTTCTCACATAAAAGCTTGGGTCAACTACCTCATTTGGTGGTGGATTAATTATGTGTACCATTAGGACATCAGCTCTATCATCTGAATATGTAACCAACTTACTCTATTTGTCCTTATTGCTAAGGGGTAAGTGGGACTTAGTGGTATTAAATACAATTTGTGATATCAGTATGTCTTGTGAACACGGATCAGTACCCATTATTTCAGCTGTAAATTTTGTGCAGTATATCTTATCTAGAACATTTTACAGTCCCATATAGTAATTTAACAAATAAGTAGAAGCTAAACATTTGAGAAGGAAAAAAGGAAACATCAACTTCAAACTCTTTTTTTTTTTTTTTTTTTTAGAACTCAAGCATGAATCAAATAAACAGGAGCTACTATGCAGGTTTGATATATAATGGTTTGCAGTAATAGCTGAGTAACATCCTGTAGCTATGAGGTTCAGATTAAAGTTTCAAATGTGGGGGCATAGCAGGAGAGATAGCAATATTCAAGTCGTTTCCCAGTACATTCGTAAGTGGAAAGCAAATGTGGGGATTAGTGAGGAGACGGCTAACCAATGCCCGTAACTGTTGTTGTACATGTTCCTAGGAGCCGTCCTGGGAAGAAGTGACCATAGTACCAAAATGATAGGCTCCATGTAGCACCCCTGCTAGTTGAGGTTGGGGGATCGCAGGGATCTGCCCATCTAGAAGGCGAAAGACCTGGGGCAACTCCGGGAATCAGCTTGTGTGATGCCGCTCTCATGAAGTCCTTCAGGTAGGAACGTAGCTCCGCTTCTTCTACTGACATTGTCTCCGATGCAGAAGGTCCAGGCCTCCATGTTTTCAGGCTGTCTGTCGGGTTCTCGGCACACAGGTAGGTTATAATAAATATATATAGTACGGCAGCTGGTTTCTGGGAAACAGAGATTTCGGGTCCCTTTAAAGCTTGCGTGCCAATAGTGCTAGAGGGTCCTAGTTTTTCGCCGCCATCTTGCGGGTCCTGTGGCGTAGGAAATTGTTTGCAAAACTGTATAAGTAAAAGTCTCATTTCTGAAAAGTGGGCTTCCAGGACACCACAAAAACGATCCTCGAACTTGCATAGTGCAGCTTCTGGGTCCATTCTGTGAGTAGTAAGATAGGGACGCTTCAGAAGTGTTAGAGAAAGTTATGTCCAGACTGCTTCACCAAATAAAGTAAGCAGGCCCCGAAATGTATCGCTACTGAGGTAGCTGCATAGTCCTCAAATTAAAGGTTTATTTTTAGCCAAAAGTTGATATACAGGATTACCCTTTGCTCCTAAGGTGTTGGGAAGTTGAGATCATTAGTTAATTATATATTTTCTCATCTTTATTTAGTTGTAGCATAGGAGCTCCATGAACACACGTCTGTTCTCCTTGGTAGCCAGCTCCGCCCCCCTCAGACTATTCGTTTTAACCCTTTCGCTACCAGGACTTCCAGACAAAAACTTGCCCAAAAGACCAGAACATTTTTAGCATTTTTGCTATCCCTCAATTTAAACAGAAATAGAGCCTTGTTTTTTTTTATTTACCTATCAAATCTATATATATTTTCTTCTACAAGATATGACGAGTCCACGGATTTCATCCTTACATGTGGGATTTATCCTCCTGCTAACAGGAAGTGGCAAAGAGCACCACAGCAGAGCTGTATATATAGCTCCTCCCTCCTCTCCACCCCCAGTCATTCTCTTTGCCTGTGTTAGTAATAGGAAGAGGTAAAGTGAGGTGTTAGTTTTAGATTCTTCAATCAAGAAGTTTTTTATTTTTAAATGGTACCGGCGAGTACTATTTTCCTCAGGGAGAAATGGAATGAAGAAATTTTCTGCCCTGAGGTTGATGATCTTAGCAGACGTTACTAAGATCCATTCTGGTTCCCACAGAGTTTCTGAAGGTAGTGCAAGAAAAATCTTCAGTGTGGAGACCGGTGTCATGCTACAAGCAGCATTGAGGTATGTTCAGTCTTTTATTTCTGAGGAGACTTGTTATATCAGAATTGGCTGACATTGTTTCCCTGCAAGGGAAGGGGTAAGCAGTAGACCTATATGAAACTGAGGGTGTTACTGAAAGGCCTATTTATCTCCATACATATTGGTATTTACTTGGCAATATTTATATTCTGGCTTGACACTGGGGGAGAGGCAGCTTGATTTCTGTGTTTTTATTATTCAGGGCTGCAGTTTTATGTTTTGAGTGCATATGTACTGGGGACTACATGGCTTTATTTATAACCACTTCCCATGCGGTTAGTCAGTGTGTAGAGGTGACGTCCATGATGGGCGGGGCCTATTTTGCGCGCTCAGACGCGCAGTTTCCTCTCACAAGGAAGGCAGCAGGCATCAGCTCCGGTGGGGCCTAAAGTTATTTTCCAGTCACCGGATCGTTCTCGAGTTTAATTTTAGTACCCTGAGGGCAGGTAGGCGCCACAGCAGAGCTGTGGTGAGGTGCAGGGCTATTTTTATTATTTAAGTGTATATTTTGAATAAAAAATGTCTCCTTAAAGGGTGATTTCACTTTTGCTCATAGAGTGCAATAATTTTTGGGACAATTACACTGTTATTTACAATTGTTTAGTGATAAGAACGCTTTTAGGGCAATTTGAAAAAATTGTTGCGCTTTTTATTTCTTAAAGGCGCAGTACATTTTATTTGCAAAAAGTTTTTTTGAATCAAATAAGGTGATTTACGACTATTGTGGCTATTGCTAGTCTGTTTAACATGTCTGAACTTGAGGAAACTCCTTGTTCTATGTGTTTAGAAGCCATTGTGGAACCCCCTCTTACTTTGTGTACCTCTTGTAATGAAAAGGGCGTTACAATGTAAAAAGCATATTTTATGTAAAGAAAGTGAGCCTAAGGATGATTCTCAGTCTGAAGAGAATCAGGATATGCCATCTAATTCTCCCCAAGTGTCACAACCATTAACGCCCACACAAGCGATGCCGAGTTCCTTAAATGCGTCTAATTCTTTTACTCTGCAGGATATGGCTGCAGTTATGTCAACTACCCTTACAGAGGTATTATCTAAGTTACCAGTGTTACAGGGTAAACGCAGTAGGACAGGAATTAATGTAAATACTGAGTCCTCTGACGCTTTATTGGCTATTTCCGATGTACCCTCACAGGGCTCTGAGTTGGGGGTCAGGGAACTTTTGTCTGAGGGAGAACTTTCGGACCCAGGAAGTATATTACCTCAGACAGATTCGGACGCCATGTCCTTTAAATTTAAGCTAGAACACCTCCGCCTGTTACTTCGGGAGGTATTAGTGACTCTGGATGACTGTGACCCTATTGTGGTACCACTAGAGAAATTGTGTAAAATGGACAAATATCTAGAGGTACCCACTTACACTGATGTTTTTCCGGTTCCTAAGAGAATTTCGGAGATTATTAAGAAGGAGTGGGACAGACCGGGTATACCGTTTTCTCCCCCTCCTAATTTTAAAAAAATGTATCCTATTTCAGACACCGTTCGGGACTCCTGGCAGACTGTCCCTAAGGTGGAGGGAGCTATATCTACCCTGTCTAAACGTACTACTATTCCTATTGAGGACAGTTGTGCTTTCAAAGACCCTATGGATAAAAACTTAGAGGGTCTTCTAAAGAAGTTATTTATTCATCAGGGTTTCCTTTTACAACCAACAGCCTGCATTGTTCCACTGACTACTGCAGCGGCTTTCTGGTTTGATGCTCTAGAAGAGTCTCTGAAGGTTGAGACCCCTTTAAAGGACATTTTAGATAGAATTAAGGCTCTCAAGCTAGCTAATTCTTTTATCACAGATGCCGCCTTTCAAATTGCTAAATTGTCAGCTAAGAATGCAGGATTTGCCATTTTAGCGCGTAGGGCGTTATGGTTAAAATCTTGGTCTGCTGATGTGTCATCTAAGTCAAAGCTCTTGGCTATTCCTTTCAAGTGTAAGACCCTATTCGGGCCTGAATTGAAGGAGATCATCTCTGACATTACTTGAGGTAAAGGTCACGCTCTACCTCAGGATAAATCTGTTAAGATGAGAGGTAAACAAAATAATTTTCGTTCCTTTCGGAACTTTAAAGGAGTTCCATCTTCTTCCTCTTCCTCCATAAAGCAGGAAGGGAATTTTGCTCAGGCCAAGTCAGTCTGGAGACCCAACCAGGCTTGGAACAAGGGTAAACAACCCAAGAAGCCCGCTGCTGCTCCCAAGACAGCATGAAGAGGTGGCCCCCGATCCGGACCGGATCTAGTAGGGGGCAGACTTTCTCTCTTTTCCCAGGCTTGGGCAAGAGATGTTCAGGACCCCTGGGCACTGGAAATCGTGACCCATGGGTATCAACTGGAATTCAAAAATTTTCTACCAAGGGGGAGATTTCTTCTTTCACGATTGTCTGTAGACCAGATAAAAAGAGAGGCGTTCTTACGTTGTGTAAAAGACCTCTCTACTATGGGAGTAATTTGTCCTGTTCCAAGAATGGAACAGGGGCAGGGGTTTTACTCAAATGTTTTCGTGGTTCCCAAAAAAGAGGGAACGTTCAGACCCATTTTAGATCTCAAAGGTCTAAACAAGTTTCTCAGAGTCCCATCTTTCAAGATGGAGACTATTCGAACAATTTTACCAATGAACCAGGAGGGTCAATACATGACTACCGTGGACTTGAAGGATGCATACCTTCATATTTCTATCCACAAGGATCATCATCGGTTCCTAAGGTTTGCTTTCCTGGACAAACATTTTCAGTTTGTGGCTCTTCCCTTCGGGTTGGCCACAGCACCCAGGATCTTCACAAAGGTTCTAGGGTCCCTTCTGGCAGTTCTCAGGCCACGGGGCACAGCAGTGGCGCCTTATCTGGACGATATTTTGAATCAGGCTTCAACTTATCATCTGACAAAGTCTCATACAGACACAGTGTTGTCCTTTCTGAGAACTCACGGGTGGAAGGTGAATCTAGAAAAGAGTTCACTAATTCCACAGACAAGGGTTCCCTTCTTGGGAACTCTGATAGATTCTATAGATATGAAGATATTTCTGACGGAGGTCAGAAAGTCAAAAATTCTAAATACATGCCGAGCCCTTCAGTCCAATCCTCGGCCATCAGTGGCTCAGTGTATGGAGGTAATTGGATTGATGGTGGCGGCAATGGACATCATTCCGTTTGCTCGGTTTCATCTCAGACCACTGCAACTGTGCATGCTCGGACAGTGGAATGGGGACTATGCGAATTTATCTCCTCCGATAAATCTGGATCAAGAGACCAGAGACTCTCTTCTTTGGTGGTTGTCGCTGGATCATCTGTCCCAAGGGACGTGTTTCTGCAGACCCTCGTGGGTGATAGTGACAACGGACGCCAGTCTTCTGGGCTGGGGTGCAGTCTGGAATTCCCTGAAGGCTCAGGGTGTATGGACTCAGGTGGAGTCTCTACTTCCAATCAATATTCTCGAATTGAGAGCAATATTCAATGCGATTCATGCGTGGCCTCAGTTGGCTTCGGCCAAATTCATCAGATTACAGTCGGACAACATCACGACTGTGGCTTACATCAATCATCAGGGAGGAACGAGGAGTTCTTTAGCGATGATAGAGGTATCCAAAATAATTAGATGAGCGGAGACGCACTCTTGTTATCTGGCAGCAATCGACATCCCAGGAGTGGAAAACTGGGAAGCGGATTATTTAAGCCGCCAGGCTTTTCATCCGGGGGAGTGGGAACTCCATCCGGAGGTATTTGCCTCACTGATTCCCCGATGGGGCAGACCGGAATTGGATCTGATGGCGTCTCGACAGAATGCCAAGCTCCCAAGATACGGATCCAGGTCGAAGGATCCTCAGGCCGAACTAGTAGATGCCTTGGCAGTGCCTTGGTCGTTCAACCTAGCTTATGTGTTTCCACCGTTTCCTCTCCTTCCCCGGGTGATTGCTTGGATCAAACAGGAGAGAGCTTCGGTAATTCTAATCGCGCCTGCGTGGCCACGCAGAACTTGGTATGCAGAACTAGTGGACATGTCCTCTCTGCCTCCGTGGAAACTCCCAGTGAGACAGGACCTTCTCATTCAGGGTCCTTTCCAACATCCAAATCTAATTTCTCTGCAGCTGACTGCTTGGAGATTGAACGCTTGATTTTATCTAAGCGGGGATTCTCTGATGCGGTCATTGATACTTTGATTCAGGCACGTAAGCCTGTCACTAGAAAGATTTATCATAAGATATGGTATAAATATCTTTTTTGGTGTGAATCCAAGGGCTACTAATGGAGTAAAGTTAGGATTCCCAAGATTCTGTCTTTTCTCCAAGAAGGACTGGAGAAAGGGTTATCAGCGAGTCCCTTAAAGGGACAGATCTCTGCTTTGTCAATTTTGCTTCACAAACGTTTGGCAGATGTTCCAGACGTTCAGTCTTTTTGTCAGGCTTTAACCAGAATTAAGCCTGTGTTTAGACCAATTGATCCGCCCTGGAGTTAGTTCTTAATATTCTTCAAGGGGTTCCGTTTGAACCTATGCATTCCATAGATATTAAGCTGTTATCTTGGAAAGTTTTGTTTTTGGTTACTATTTCTTCTGCTCATAGAGTTTCTGAGCTTTCAGCATTACAATATGATTCGCCTTATCTTATCTTCCATTCTGATAAGGTGGTTTTACGTACCAAACCTGGTTTCCTTCCTAAGGTTGTTTCTAATAAGAATATTAATCAGGAAATTGTTGTTCCTTCATTATGTCATAATCTTTCTTCCAAGGAGCGTAGGTTACATAACCTGGACGTGGTCTGTGCCTTGAAGTTTTACTTGCAGGCGACTAAGGATTTCTGTCAATCATCTTCATTATTCATTGTTTATTCTGGAAAGCGTAGGGGTCAGAAAGCTACGGCTACCTCTCTTTCTTTTTGGCTGAAGAGTATCATCCGTCTGGCTTATGAGACTGCTGGACAGCAGCTTCCTGAAAGAATTACGGCTCATTCTACTAGGACTGTGGCTTCCTCATGGGCATTTAAAAACGATGCTTCTGTTGAACAGATTTGCAAGGCTGCGACTTGGTCGTCTCTTCACACTTTTTCCAAATTCTACAAATTTGATACTTTTGCTTCTTCTGAGGCTGGTTTTGGGAGAAAGGTTCTTCAAGCAGTGGTGCCTTCTGTTTAGGTTCCTGTCTTGTTCCCTCCCTTTCATCCGTGTCCTGTAGCTTTGGTATTGTATCCCACAAGTAAGGATGAAATCCATGGACTCGTCCTATCTTGTAGAAGAAAAGTAAATTTTTGCTTACCTGATAAATTAATTTCTTCTACGATATGACGAGTCCACAGCCCACCCTGTCATTTTAAGACAGATTTAGGTTAAATTAATTTTTTGTAAACTTCAGTCACCTCTGCACCTTTAGCTTTTCCTTTCTCTTCCTAACTTCGGTCGAATGACTGGGGGTGGAGAGGAGGGAGGAGCTATATATACATCTCTGCTGTGGTGCTCTTTGCCACTTCCTGTTAGCAGGAGGATAAATCCCACAAGTAAGGATGAAATCCGTGGACTCGTCATATTGTAGAAGAAATTAATTTATCAGGTAAGCATAAATTTACTTTTTTAAGTAGACAACCCAAGGTATTGATCTAGGCCCATTTTGGTATATTTCATGCCACCATTTCACCGTTAAATGCCATCAAATAAAAAAATTGGTACTTTTTTTCACAAACTTTGGGGTTCTCACAGAAATTATTTACATAGTGATTGTGCAATCATGGCACAAATGTTTGTAAAAGTTTCTCTGGGATCCCCTTTGTTCAGATATAGCAGACATAAATCGCTTTGCCATTGCTTTTTGGTAATTAGAAGGCCACTAATTGCAGCTGCTTACCACACTTCTATCATTCCCGGCAGTGAAGGGGTTAATTAGTTAAAAGGTTAAAAGGTTAACGTTGGCTTTAGTGTAGTGATTAACCTCCTACCTTACACTCCCCACACCCTGATCCCTCCCAAACAGCTTTCTTTCCTCCCCCACCCCCCACTGGTCACCCCCATCTTAAAGGATTCTAAAACTTTTTTTTGTGCACAAACATAACCCAAATATCATATAACAAACATAAATATTTCATAAATTACCTACTTTTACACGCCAACGAAGCTGCTCTACATGATAAAATATAAATTTTATTCGCCGATTATGTCAGTTAATCTAACCCTCAACTATGGGCCATACAAGATTAAAATCAATGTCCAATAGTATGCCAAGTAAATGCATATAATTATGCAACAATTTTGTCACCCTGCGCATGCGTAATGCAATTGTTAAACTCGCACATGCGCATATTTCTTCCCTGATGCTGAGATTACCCACACAGTGTTACTGGTTTGCATAGAGAGACACTGCGAGTGATGTAAACTTTGTAAAGGATGGTGCTTCAGCAGATTGTGCATGCGCATCGCGGCAATACTCTGCCATTTTCATAACCTGGGGTATTGGTCTGGATTGGGTGATGGAAAAGCATAGCCGGCGGTGGCTTTAGAAAAAGTTTGATTTTAAAAATATGATTTCTACTAAATGGTTTTTGGGTTTAGTGTCCCTTTAAGTACTGGCAGACAGTCTGCTAATAAAAAAAAATTAAAAAAAAATTCTGCAGTGTAGAATTGCCCTATCCCTCAAACCGCCCTGATCCCCCCCCTAAACCTCCCCTGCCCTAACTATTGCCACCATCTTAGGTACTGGCAGCTGCCGTTAGCATAGGGCCACTCCCACTTCCTCCCGCCACCCCTGCTGGGCCGCCCACACCTCCCGCCGGCTCCAGCAGAAGATCGTTACAGACGGTGGCACACACAGTGTCACCGTCTGTAACGATCAGGCATCTGCCCTTATATGGAGGCAGAGCACCGATCGCGCTCCGGCTCCATATGCGGGAGATGCCTGAAGCTTCAGGAGCTCCAGATTTTGGCTGTAACTTAACAGCCAAGATTGCTCGAGCATCCTAAAGCGACGACGTATATATATATATATACGTCCTGCAGTACGATAGGCAAAGTACTGCAGGACGTATATATAGGTCGTATTGGGTGAAGGGGTTAATACTAGCGCCGGTCCTGGCCTTACTGCCTAAGGAATAAAGAAATAGTGTAATCGCACTGCTGACGGCGAAACGCAGTCTTACAACCCCTGAAGTGCAACAGACAGTCATCAAGAGGTTAATTTTGACGTTACTATCCCTTTAAAGGGACATGAAACAAAAAATGTTTCTTTCATGATCTAGATAGATCACACAGTTTTAAACAACTTTCCAATTTACTTCTATGATCAAATGTGCTTCATTCTCTTGGTATCCTTTGTTGAATTAGTAGCAGTGCACTACTGCGAGTAAGCTGATCAAATCAGGTGAGCCAATCAAAATAGCTGTATATGTGCAGCCACCAATCAGCAGTCAGCTCCCAGTAGTGCATTGCTGCTCCTGAGCCTTCATTAGTATGCTTTTCAACAAAGGATACCAAGAGAACAAAACAAGTTAGATAACGGAAGTAAATAAGAAAGGTGTTTAGATTTGCATGCTCTATCTGAATGTGAAAAAAATATGTTGGGTTTAATATCCCTTTAAAGGGATAGGAAAGTCAAAATTAAACTTAAATGGCTCAGAGCAGGTCATTTATAGACACTTTTAAATTCACTTAAATTTTCAAATGTGCTTCTTTCTCTTGGTATCCCTTATTGAAAAAGAATACGCACATATCATACACTAGTGGGAGCTGCTGCTGATTGGTGCCTGCACACATTTGTCTCTTGTGATTGGCTAACTAGATGTGTTCAGCTAGCTGCTGTTCCTTCTGCAAAGGGTAACAAGAGAATGAAGAAAATTTGATCATAGAACTAAATTGGAAAGTTGTTTAAAATTGTATGTTCTATCTGAATCATAAAAGAAAATTTTTGGGTTTCCTGTCCCTTTAAGTATGTTGTTTATTTACATATATTTTACTGGCTAGCTTACAGAAATACTGCACACCTGGCAACCTTAATTACATTTATATGCATAATAAATCTATTTGCTTTTCCATGTTCCTCTAATACATAATAAATTATTAACAACAATCCTTTTATCATTGTTTTAAAGGGACAATAACCACCTATTGCATTTGTAAAAATATCCCATGCTCCCTAAAAAGGCCACAAAGCATTTACGTAAAGAAACAACTGCTCTATAATTTCAATGCTTATTTTGCCCCCTTTTCATGTAATTTAGCTCTGAAAATTAGGTGATCACAATACAAAACGGATTTGGTCTCTAAAAACTCAGTTACAAACAAGTTTTCAATTAAAAAAAAAAGGTTCCTGAAAATGTGTTTTTGGTTGCATCGAAAACTGGTAATCCAATGAAATTGGAATATACATTGGCCGTTTCACACCTCTTAAAGGGATAGTAAAGTCCAAACTAAACTTTCATGTTTAAAAGTTGTTTAAATTACATGCCCTATCTGAATACAGAGTCTTAGATAGAAGGTAATTACAGTGCTAAAAATGTTATTAATTAAAACAGTGTTGATTATGCAAAACTGGAGATTGGTAAATAAAGGGATTATCTATCTTTTTTTATACAATAACATTTTTGGTGTTTACTATCCCTTTAAGGTTACAGTACAGTTCTTTTGAATTAACCCCTTTGTACGATGTGTAAGGTAAGTACTAATTTACATCTATATATAAACTTGATGGGTAGAATATGCGTGTGCTCAAAAAAAAGGTGACATATTGCACATGCCTACAGTTATTTCTCTCTTGCGTGTGTCTATCTGTGTGTATGTCTTTGTGTGTGAGTATGTGTGTGAAAGAGTGAGTGTATTTGTATGTGTGTGTGAGAGAGAATGTGTGTGTGAGATGGTGTGTGTTTGAGAGCATTAGTGTCTGTGTGTGAAAGAGTAAGTGTATTTGTATGTATGCGTGTGTTAGTGTGTGTGAGTGTGTGTGTTTGAAAGCATTAGTGTCTGTGTGTGTGAGAGTATGTGAGTGTGGGTGTGTTAATGTGAGCGTGAGAGTGTGTATGAAAATGTGAGTATCTATGAGTTTTAGTTTATGTGCTATTAAACATAATGTGTACGCTGCAAAAAATGTTTTGTTGTGCTGTGCATGGCACAAGAGTGTTCGGGTTTGACCTGGATTAAAGGTGGTTGTTTTTTTTTTTTTTATATTTTCTTGTTTGGTGAAATAAACATCTGAAATCAATAAAACTACAGATTTCTACTAGAATGAAGTGGCCACAACTTGTCTTCTAAAACAGGATTTTAACAATTATAACACTATAAACTCCGCCCCTCCCCCCCCGGCCAGCATAATATTATAGCAGCGTAATTTCAAAAGGAACCGTGCTCTTGTGACCGGGATTTTAATAGGAACCGCCCTCTTGTGACCGGGATTTCAATAATGTAGCCCTAAAAACTGCAAACTGAACTGTCCTCATCGTGTTTTACCGTTGCAGTGACTAAAGCACAATTGCATTATAAAGGATGTTAATTTGTTTTAAAAACTTAGCTGATATGTTATGTTATAACAACACATCAGAAATGTCTTGTAATTACATTTTGTTTACTGTCCCTTTAACTATGTGTTAAATCCCTTTGGAAAGGTTAAGCAGTTTATATGCCAGCAATAGCGCAATCATTAAATGTTCTTACATATTAGAGATTTCTATTAATCCTGGGAATTATACTCCTGGCCACTAGGAGGAGGCAAAGATCCCAAATCTCACAGAGCCCTTAAAACCCCTCCCACCTTACTGGAAACTTGTCTTTGTCTTCATAGGAGGAAGGTGAAGAAGGAAGGTGCTCCAGCTGTTTGTGAGAAGGGTGTCAGGGTGCCAGGAATCAGACTGAGACGAGAAGTGCAAAAATAATCACACCTTTATTAAATAGCAAAAAATAATAAAAAAGTCCACAAGTCAAATAACAAGCCAGGAGTCAAAACCAGAGCTGGTAGTCAGACGAGCCGAGTCAGGAGCCAAAGCGAATAGTCAGACGAGCCGGAATCAGGAACAAGGAAAACAGCAGAGTCAGGAACCAGGAAGGACGTCAGGCAGCCAGGTAATACACAGGAACTCTCACAAACAGGTCTGAGACAACGCAAAGGCAAAGTATACTGAACAGAGGCCCTTTAAATAATAAGTGATGACATCACAATTCTGAGACTGCATCCTGTCTCACATGGATGATGCCCACCAGTCTGGCCATAAAAGGAAGTGCAGGAAATGAGCAGCATCCCCCACAATGCACCATAATCAGGAAGAGAGGTGAGTAAAATGGCTGCCAGCAGCACATGGCAAACACAACAGGGAAAAAACCCTGACAAAGGGTTCTCAGACCGATTTGAGGCCGTTTCCCCTCAGAGAGCTACAGCCTGGACAGAGGGATGTCTTTGGAGTATGGGTAGTGGCACAAGAACACCCTATGGGAGTTAGTTGCAGGGTTACTGTCACAGGGGAACGATCCCTAGCCTCCTCCTGTCCCTTCAACGTTATACTCCATATATACATATAAAGACAAAACGGGCCGATTTATCTTTATGAAGGACGTATGAATCAAGCCATGTACAAGGTTATCCTGGAAGAAGTGCTTTCTCCTGCTCTGACAATGGTCCACAACTATGAGGATTGTTTTTACAGCCGGACAATGCTCCATGCCACACAGCCAGGTCAATCAAGGTGTGGATGGAGGACCACCAGATTAAGACCTTGTAATGGTCAGTACAATATCCAGACCTGAACCCAATTGAAAACCTCTGGAATTTTATCAAGAGGAAGTTGGATGGTCACAAGCCATCAAACAAAGCCGAGCTGCTTGAATTGTTGCGCCAGGAATGACATAAAGTCTCCCATCAGCAATGTGAAAGACTGGTAGAGAGCATGCCAAGACAAATGAAAGCTGGGATTGACAATCGGGGTTATTTCACCAAATATTGATTTCTGAACTCTTGCTAAGCTAAAAATAAAACCTTAGTATTGTATTGTTTAAAAATGAATATGAACTTGTTTGCTTTGCATTATTCGAGATCTGAAAAGTCTGCATCTTTTTTGTTATTTTGACCAGTTATTTTCTGCAAATAAATGCTCTAAATGACAATAGTTTTATTTCGAATTTGGGAGCAATGTTGTCAGTAGTTTATAGAATAGAATAAAAATGTTCATTTCTTCTACAAGATATGACGAGTCCACAGATTTCATCCTTACTTCTGGGATTTAACCTCCTGCTAACAGGAAGTGGCAAAGAGCACCACAGCAGAGCTGTATATATAGCTCCTCCCTTCCCTCCACCTCCAGTCATTCTCTTTGCCTGTGTTAGTAATAGGAAGAGGTAAAGTGAGGTGTTAGTTTTAGTTTCTTCAATCAAGATTTTTTTGTTTTAAAATGGTACCGGTGTGTACTATTTTTCCTCAGGGAGAAATCGTCAGTCTGGATTCCCAAGAGGAATGAAGAGATCCTTTTTTTATCCCCTGAGGTTGATGATCTTAGCAGACGTTAGTAAGATCCATTCTGGTTCCCACAGAGTTCTGAAGGTAGTGCAAGAAAGATCTTAAGTGTGGAGAACGGTGTCATGCTACAAGCAGCATTGAGGTATGTTCAGTCTTTTATTTTCTGAGGAGACTTGTTATATCAGAAATGGCTGACATTATTCCCTGTAAGGGAAGGGGTAAGCAGTAGACATATAAGGACTATGAGTTACTGAACTTACTGGTGCATACATAATAATTACTTTGGTTATGTAGTTTAATAAGGGCTTGACACTGGGAGAGGAGACTGTGGATACGACGCCCATGGTGGGCGGGGCCCATTTCACGCGCTCAGACGCGCATTTTCTTGTGACTAGAAGGCAGCAGGCACTAGCTCCGGTGGAGCCTAAGGTGGATAATCAATCACCGGATCGTTGTTGATTCAATCTTCAGTACCCTGGGGGCAGGTAGGCGCCACAGCAGAGCTGTGGCGAAGTGCAGGGGCTGTTATCGTTGTTTAAAGTTTTTTACCAGATAAAAAAGATTTTTTTACAGGGTGATTTAGCTTTTCTCAATTGCTGCAATAATTTTTGGAAAATTTGAACTCATTTGTTTAATTTTTTAGTGCGAAAAATTCGATTTTGGTGCAGTACAGTAAAATTGTTGCGCTTTTAATATTTAAAGGCGCAGTACATATTTTTCTGAAATTTGTTTAAATCAATATTAAAGGTTAAAAACGACTTTTGTGGCTATTGCTAGTCTGTTTAACATGTCTGAACTTGAGGAAACTCCTTGTTCTATGTGTTTAGAAGCCATTGTGGAACCCCCTCTTACTTTGTGTACCTCTTGTACTGAAAGGGCCTTACAATGTAAAAAGCATATTTTCTTTCATGTAATTAGCAAGAGTCCATGAGCTAGTGACGTATGGGATATACATTCCTACCAGGAGGGGCAAAGTTTCCCAAACCTCAAAATGCCTATAAATACACCCCTCACCACACCCACAAATCAGTTTAACGTACTACTATTCCTACGTCAGATGGTACTTCGTTTAAGGATCCTTTAGATAGGAAAATTGAATCCTTTCTAAGAAAAGCTTATCTGTGTTCAGGTAATCTTCTTAGACCTGCTATATCATTGGCTGATGTTGCTGCAGCTTCAACTTTTTGGTTGGAAACTTTAGCGCAACAAGTAACAGATCATGATTCTCATAATATTATTATTCTTTTGCAACATGCTAATAATTTTATCTGTGATGCCATTTTTGATATTATCAGAGTTGATGTCAGGTTTATGTCTCTAGCTATTTTAGCTAGAAGAGCTTTATGGCTTAAAACTTGGAATGCTGATATGTCTTCTAAATCTACTTTCCATTTCTTTCCAGGGTAACAAATTATTTGGTTCTCAGTTGGATTCCATTATCTCAACTGTTACTGGTGGGAAAGGAACTTTTTTACCACAGGATAAAAAATCTAAGGGTAAAAACAGGACTAATAATCGTTTTCGTTCCTTTTGTTTCAACAAAGAACAAAAGCCTGGTCCTTCTTCCTCAGGAGCAGTTTCAGTTTGGAAACCATCTCCAGTCTGGAATAAATCCAAGCCTTCTAGAAAAGCAAAGCCAGCTTCTAAGTCCACATGAAGGTGCGGCCCTCATTCCAGTTCAGCTGGTAGGGGGCAGGTTACGTTTTTTCAAAGAAATTTGGATCAATTCTGTTCACAATCTTTGGATTCAGAACATTGTTTCAGAAGGGTACAGAATTGGTTTCAAGATAAGACCTCCTGCAAAGAGAATTTTTCTTTCCCGTGTCCCAGTAAATCCAGTGAAAGCTCTAGCATTTCTGAAATGTGTTTCAGATCTAGAGTTGGCTGGAGTAATTATGCCAGTTCCAGTTCTGGAACAGGGGCTGGGGTTTTATTCGAATCTCTTCATTGTACCAAAGAAGGAGAATTCCTTCAGACCAGTTCTGGATCTAAAAATATTGAATCATTATGTAAGGATACCAACATTCAAAATGGTAACTGTAAGGACTATCTTGCCTTTTGTTCAGCAAGGGCATTATATGTCCACGATAGATTTACAGGATGCATATCTACATATTCCGATTCATCCAGATCACTATCAGTTCCTGAGATTCTCTTTCCTGGACAAGCATTATCAGTTTGTGGCTCTGCCGTTTGGCCTAGCTACAGCCCCAAGAATTTTTACAAAGGTTCTCGGTGCCCTTCTGTCTGTAATCAGAGAACAGGGTATTGTGGTATTTCCTTATTTGGACGATATCTTGGTACTTGCTCAGTCTTTACATTTAGCAGAATCTCATACGAATCGACTTGTGTTGTTTCTTCAAGATCATGGTTGGAGGATCAATTCACTAAAAAGTTCATTGATTCCTCAGACAAGGGTCACCTTTCTGGGTTTCCAGATAGATTGTGTCCATGACTCTGTCTTTGACAGACAAGAGACGTCTAAGATTGATTTCAGCTTGTCGAAACCTTCAGTCACAATCATTCCCTTCGGTAGCCTTATGCATGGAAATTCTAGGTCTTATGACTGCTGCATCGGACGCGATCCCCTTTGCTCGTTTTCACATGCGACCTCTTCAGCTCTGTATGCTGAATCAATGGTGCAGGGATTACACAAAGATATCTCAATTAATATCTTTAAAACCGATTGTACGACACTCTCTGACGTGGTGGACAGATCACCATTGTTTAATTCAGGGGGCTTCTTTGGTTCTTCCGACCTGGACTGTAATATCAACAGATGCAAGTCTTACAGGTTGGGGAGCTGTGTGGGGATCTCTGACGGCACAAGGAGTTTGGGAATCTCAGGAGGTGAGATTACCGATCAATATTTTGGAACTCCGTGCAATTTTCAGAGCTCTTCAGTCTTGGCCTCTTCTGAAGAGAGAATCGTTCATTTGTTTTCAGACAGACAATGTCACAACTGTGGCATACATCAATCATCAAGGAGGGACTCACAGTCCTCTGGCTATGAAAGAAGTATCTCGAATTCTGGTTTGGGCGGAATCCAGCTCCTGTCTAATCTCTGCGGTTCATATCCCAGGTATAGACAATTGGGAAGCGGATTATCTCAGTCGCCAAACGTTGCATCCGGGCGAATGGTCTCTTCACCCAGAGGTATTTCTTCAGATTGTTCAAATGTGGGAACTTCCAGAAATAGATCTGATGGCGTCTCATCTAAACAAGAAACTTCCCAGGTATCTGTCCAGATCCCGGGATCCTCAGGCGGAGGCAGTGGATGCATTATCACTTCCTTGGAAGTATCATCCTGCCTATATCTTTCCGCCTCTAGTTCTTCTTCCAAGAGTAATCTCCAAGATTCTGAAGGAATGCTCGTTTGTTCTGCTGGTAGCTCCGGCATGGCCTCACAGGTTTTGGTATGCAGATCTTGTCCGGATGGCCTCTTGCCAACCGTGGACTCTTCCGTTAAGACCAGACCTTCTGTCGCAAGGTCCTTTTTTCCATCAGGATCTCAAATCCTTAAATTTAAAGGTATGGAGATTGAACGCTTGATTCTTGGTCAAAGAGGTTTCTCTGACTCTGTGATTAATACTATGTTACAGGCTCGTAAATCTGTATCTAGAGAGATATATTATAGAGTCTGGAAGACTTATATTTCTTGGTGTCTTTCTCATCATTTTTCTTGGCATTCTTTTAGAATTCCGAGAATTTTGCAGTTTCTTCCGGATGGTTTAGATAAAGGTTTGTCCGCAAGTTCCTTGAAAGGACAAATCTCTGCTCTTTCTGTTCTTTTTCACAGAAAGATTGCTAATCTTCCTGATATTCATTGTTTTGTACAAGCTTTGGTTCGTATAAAACCTGTCATTTAGTCAATTTCTCCTCCTTGGAGTTTGAATTTGGTTCTGGGGGCTCTTCAAGCTCCTCCTTTTGAACCCATGCATTCATTGGACATTAAATGACTTTCTTGGAAAGTTTTGTTCCTTTTGGCGATCTCTTCTGCCAGAAGAGTCTCTGAATTATCTGCTCTTTCTTGTGAGTCTCCTTTTCTGATTTTTCATCAGGATAAGGCGGTGTTGCGAACTTCTTTTGCATTTTTACCTAAGGTTGTGAATTCCAACAACATTAGTAGAGAAATTGTGGTTCCTTCATTATGTCCTAATCCTAAGAATTCTAAGGAGAAATCGTTGCATTCTTTGGATGTTGATAGAGCTTTGAAATATTATGTTGAAGCTACTAAGTCTTTTCGAAAGACTTCTAGTTTATTTGTTATCTTTTCCGGTTCTAGAAAAGGCCAGAAAGCTTCTGCCATTTCTTTGGCATCTTGGTTGAAATCTTTAATTCATCATGCCTATGTTGAGTCGGGTAAAACTCCGCCTCAAAGGATTACAGCTCATTCTACTAGGTCAGTTTCTACTTCCTGGGCATTTAGGAATGAAGCTTCGGTTGATCAGATTTGCAAAGCAGCAACTTGGTCCTCTTTGCATACTTTTACTAAATTCTACCATTTTGATGTGTTTTCTTCTTCTGAAGCAGTTTTTGGTAGAAAAGTACTTCAGGCAGCGGTTTCAGTTTGAATCTTCTGCTTATGTTTTCATTAAACTTTATTTTGGGTGTGGATTATTTTCAGCAGGAATTGGCTGTCTTTATTTTATCCCTCCCTCTCTAGTGACTCTTGCGTGGAAAGATCCACATCTTGGGTAGTCATTATCCCATACGTCACTAGCTCATGGACTCTTGCTAATTACATGAAAGAAAACATAATTTATGTAAGAACTTACCTGATAAATTCATTTCTTTCATATTAGCAAGAGTCCATGAGGCCCACCCTTTTTGTGGTGGTTATGATTTTTTTGTATAAAGCACAATTATTCCAATTCCTTATTTTATATGCTTTCGCACTTTTTTGTTATCACCCCACTTCTTGGCTATTCGTTAAACTGATTTGTGGGTGTGGTGAGGGGTGTATTTATAGGCATTTTGAGGTTTGGGAAACTTTGCCCCTCCTGGTAGGAATGTATATCCCATACGTCACTAGCTCATGGACTCTTGCTAATATGAAAGAAATGAATTTATCAGGTAAGTTCTTTCATAAATTATGTTTTATGTAAAGAAAGTGTGCCTAAGGATGATTCTCAGTCTGAAGAGAATCAGGATATGCCATCTAATTCTCCCCAAGTGTCACAACCATTAACGCCCACCCAAGTGACGCCGAGTTCCTCAAATGTGTCTAATTCTTTTACTCTGCAGGATATGGCTGCAGTTATGTCAACTACCCTTACAGAGGTATTATCTAAATTACCAGTGTTACAGGGTAAATGCAGTAGGACAGGAATCAATGTAAATACTGAGTCCTCTGATGCTTTTTTGGCTATTTCCGATGTGCCCTCACAGGGATCTGAGTTGGGGGTCAGGGAAATTTTGTCTGAGGGAGAACTTTCGGAACCAGGAAGTATGTTACCTCAGACAGATTAGGACGTCATGTCCTTTAAATTTAAGCTAGAACACCTCCGCCTGTTACTTCGAGAGGTCTTAGCGACTCTGGATGACTGTGACCCTATCATGGTGCCACCAGAGAAATTGTGTAAAATGGACAAATATCTAGAAGTACCCACTTACACTGATGTTTTTCCGGTTCCTAAGAGAATTTCGGAGATTATTAAGAAGGAGTGGGACAAACCGGGTATACCGTTCTCTCCCTCTCCTAATTTTAAGAAAATGTATCCCATATCAGACACCATTCGGGATTCTTGGCAGACTGTTCCTAAGGTGGAGGGAGCTATATCTACCCTGGCTAAGCGTACAACTATTCCTATTGAGGACAGCTGTGCTTTCAAAGACCCTATGGATACAAAATTAGAGAGTCTTCTAAAGAAGTTATTTATTCATCAGGGTTTCCTTTTACAACCGACAGCCTGCGTTGTTCCAGTGACTACTGCAGCGGCTTTCTGGTTTGATGCCTTGGAAGAGTCTCTTAAAATTGAGACCCCCTTAGAGGATATTTTAGATAGAATTAAGGCTCTCAAGCTAGCTAATTCTTTTATCACAGATGCCGCCTTTCAAATTGCTAAGTTGGCGGCTAAAAATGCAGGATTTGCCATTTTAGAGCGTAGAGCGTTATGGTTAAAATCATGGTCTGCTGATGTGTCATCTAAATCAAAACTCTTGGCTATTTATTTCAAGGGTAAGACCCTATTCGGGCCTGAGCTGAAGGAAATCATCTCTGACATTACTGGAGGTAAAGGTCACGCTTTACCTCAGGATAAGTCTGTTAAGAATAGGAGTAAACTAAATAATTTTCGTTCCTTTTCGGAACTTTAAAGGAGTACCCTCTTCTTCCTCCTCCTCCACAAAGCAGGAAGAGAATTTTGCTCAGGCCAAGTCCGTTTGGAGACCTAACCAGGCCTGGAACAAGGGTAAACAACCCAAGAAGCCCGCTGCTGCTACCAAGACAGCATGAAGGGGCGGCCCCCGGCCCGGGACCGGATCTAGTAGGGGGCAGACTTTCTCTCTTTGCCCAGGCTTGGGCAAGACATGTTCAGGACCCATGGGCACTGGAAATTGTAACCCACGGGTATCAACTGGAATTCAAAGGATTTCTCCCAAGAGGGAGATTTCTTCTTTCACGATTGTCTGTAGACCAGATAAAAAGAGAGGCGTTCTTACATTGTGTAAAAGACCTCTCTACTATGGGAGTAATTCGTCCCGTTCCAAGACTGGAACAGGGGCTGGGGTTTTACTCAAATCTTTTCGTGGTTCCCAAAAAAGAGGGAACTTTCAGACCCATTTTAGATCTCAAGGGTCTAAACAAGTTTCTCAGAGTCCCATCGTTCAAGATGGAGACTATCCGAACAATTTTACCAATGATCCAGGAGGGTCAATATATGACTACCGTGGATTTGAAGGATGCATACCTTCATATTCCTATTCACAAGGATCATCATCAGTACCTAAGGTTTGCCTTCCTGGACAAACATTTTCAGTTCGTGGCTCTTCACTTCGGGTTGGCCAAAGCACCCAGGATCTTCACAAAGGTCCTAGGGTCAGTTCTGGCGGTTCTCAGGCCGCGGGGCATAGCAGTGTTGCCTTATCTGGACGATATCTTGATTCAGGCGTCGACTTATCATCTAACAAAGTCTCACACAGACACAGTGTTGTCCTTTCTGAGAACTCACGGTTCTCACTAATTCCACAGACAAGGGTTCCCTTCTTGGGAACTCTGATAGATTCTATAGCAATTAAGATTTTTCTGATGGAGGTCAGAAAGTCAAACATTCTAAATACTTGCAAGCCCTTCAGTCCACTCCTCGGCCATCAGTGGCTCAGTGTATGGAGGTAATTGGATTGATGGTGGCGGCAATGGACATCATTCCATTTGCTCGGTTTCATCTCAGACCACTGCAACTGTGCATGCTCGAACAGTGGAATGGGGACTATACAAATTTATCTCCTCTGATAAATCTGGATCAAGAGACCAGAAACTCTCTTCTTTGGTGGTTGTCGCTGGATCATCTGTCCCAGGGGACGTGTTTCCGCAGACCCTCGTGGGTGATAGTGACAACGGACACCAGTCTTCTAGGCTGGGGTGCAGTCTGGAATTCCCTGAAGGCTCAGGGTGTCTGGACTCAGTTGGCGTCTCAACTTCCAATCAATATTCTGGAATTGAGAGCAATATTCAATACACTTCAGGCGTGGCCTCAGTTGGCTTCGGCCAAATGAATCAGATTCCAGTCGGACAACATCACGACTGTGGCTTACATCAATCATCAGGGAGGAACGAGGAGTTCCTTAGCGATGACAGAGGTATCCAAGATAATTCAATGGGCAGAGGCCCACTCTTGTTATCTGTCAGCAATCTACATCCCAGGAGTGGACAACTGGGAAGCAGACTTTTTAAGCAGACAGGTTTTTTCATCCGGAGGAGTGGGAACTCCATCCGGAGTTATTTGCCTCTCTGATGGGGCAGACCGCAATTGGATCTGATGGCATCTCGTCAGAATGCCAAGCTCCCACGATACGGATCCAGGTCGAGGGATCATCAGGCCGAACTAATAGATGCCTTGGCAGTGCCTTGGTCGTTTATCCTAGCTTATGTGTTTCCACCGTTTCCTCTCCATCCCCGGGTGATTGCTCCGATCAAACAGGAGAGAGCTTCAGTAATTCTAATCGCGCCTGCGTAGCCACGCAGGACTTGGTATGCAGATCTAGTGGACATGTCCTCTCTGCCTCCGTGGAAACTTCCAGTGAGACAGGACCTTCTCATTCAAGGTCCTTTCCAACATCCAAATCTAATTTCTCTGCAGCTGACTGCTTGGAGATTGAATGCTTGATTTTATCTAAGCGGGGATTCTCTGATGCGGTCATTGATACTTTGATTCAGGCACGTAAGCCTGTTACTAGAAAGATCTATTATAAGATATGGCGTAAATATCTTTTTTGGTGTGAATCCAAGGGTTACTCATGGAGTAAGGTTAGGATTCCCAGGATTCTGTCTTTTCTCCAAGAAGGATTGGAGAAAGGGTTATCAGCGAGTTCCTTAAAGGGACAAATTTCTGCTTTGTCAATTTTGCTTCACAAACGTTTGGCAGATGTTCCAGACGTTCAGTCTTTTTGTCAGGCTTTAACCAGAATTAAGCCTGTGTTTAGACCAATTGCTACACCCTGGAGTTTGAATTTAGTTCTTAATGTTCTTCAAGGGGTTCCGTTTGAACCCATGCATTCCATAGATATTAAGCTGTTATCTTGGAAAGTTTTGTTTTGGTTGCTATTTCTTCGGCTCGCAGAGTTTCTGAGCTTTCAGAGTTACAATGTGATTCGCCTTATCTTATCTTCCATTCTGATAAGGTGGTGTTACGTACCAAATATGGTTTTCTTCCTAAGGTTGTTTCTAATAAGAATATTAATCAGGAAATAGTTGTTCCTTCATTATGTCCTAACCCTTCTTCTAAGTCCGTGTCTTGAAGTTTTACTTGCAGGCGACTAAGGATTTCCGTCAATCATCGTCATTATTCATTGTTTTTTCTGGAAAGCGTAGGGGTCGAAATCTATGGCTACCTCTCTTTCTTTTTGGCTGAAGAGTATCATCCGTCTTTCATATCAGACTGCTGGACAGCAGCCTTCTGAAAGAATTACGGCTCATTCTACTAGGGCTGTGGCTTCCTCATGGGCATTTAAAAACGATGCTTCTGTTGAACAGATTTGCAAGGCTGCAACTTGGTTGTCTCTTCACACTTTTTCCAATTTTTACAAATTTGATACTTTTGCTTCTTCTGAGGCTGGTTTTGGGAGAAAGGTTCTTCAAGCAGTGGTGCCTCCCGTTTAGGTTCCTGTCTTGTCCCTCCCTTTCACCCGTGTCCTGTAGCTTTGGTATTGTATCCCACAAGTAAGGATGAAATCCGTGGACTCGTCATATCTTGTAGAAGAAAAGTCAATTTAGACTTACCTGATAAATTAATTTCTTCTACGATATGACGAGTCCACGGCCCACCCTGTTATTTTTAAGACATATTTTGATTTATACTTTTTGTAAACTTCAGTCACCTCTGCACCTTTGGCTTTTCCTTTCTCTTCCTAACTTCAGTCGAATGACTGGAGGTGGAGGGAAGGGAGGAGCTATATATACAGCTCTGCTGTGGTGCTCTTTGCCACTTCCTGTTAGCAGGAGGATAAACCCCACAAGTAAGGATGAAATCCGTGGACTCGTCATATCGTAGAAGAAATTAATTTATCAGGTAAGCATAAATTTACTTTTTACTCAAACACACACCTATAAATAGTAAAAAAACAGAGAAACTGATAATTTTGTAGTGGTCTCTTAATTATTTCCAGTGGTGTATATTGATCTTTTACCTTCACGTGTAAATCACTGGATTGGCTATCTACTGGAAGCAGTTATTTCTGCTTATGGTAAGTCCAGTAGTATGAGTGCCTATCAGGTAAGGGCAGGGGTTATTGTTGGCACCTGCTTAGCATATAAGCTATTAATAGGTACTCACTTATGGGTATATCATAGCCTGGGGACTATTATGTCAGACATTTTAGGGAGGGTTTTTAGAAGTATTTTTTTTATCATATGTAGACATTGAAGTGCATTAAAGGGACAGTCTACTAGAAAATTTGTATTGTTTACAAAGATATGTAAAGCCTTTATTACCCATTCCCAGTTTTGTTATATAATATACTTTTTACATCCGTGACAGCCTTATATCTAAGCCTCTGTAGACTGCCCCTTATCTCAGATCTTTTAACAGACTTGCATTTTAGCCAATCACTACTGACTCATAAATTAACTTCACGGGATTGAGCACAATGTTATCTATATGACACACATGAACTGGCGCTGTCTTGCTGTGAAAAACTGTCAAAATGCACTGAATATTCAGCATTTTATCCAGGCCTTAGCCATGACTAAGCCTGTGATTAACCAATTTCTCCTCTGTGGAACCTTATTTGTTTTCCAGAGTTTTGCAGGTTCCTCCTTTATAAACCTATGAATATTTTTGATATTTAGCTTTTTTCCTGGGAGGTTTATATTATTTTTGCTTTTTCTTCTGTTAGAAGGGTTTCTGGTTTGTCTGCTTTTTGTGGTGAGTCTTTTTATCTTGTTTTTACTTCAGGATAAGGCAGTTTTGAGAACTAAGTTTGACCTTTTGTCTAAGGTGGTTTCTTCTGTTAATATCAATCTTGAGATTGGTCTTTCTTTTTGTTATAATATTATTATGTTATAATAAGTTTTCTAAGGAGGAGCTTCTCAATTACTTGGATGTGGTCAGAGCTTTGAAGTTCTATTTTGTAGTCTACCAAGGATTTTAGACAATTTTCTAGCTTGTTTATTCATTTTTCTGGTTTCAGAAAGGTTTAGATGGCTACTGCCGTTTTATTAGCATTTTAGTTAAAACTTTTTTTCCCCCCAGAAAGCATACTTGGCGGCTGGTCAGTTTCCTTCTATATGGGTTCCTTTCATTCTAGATGATCAGTTGCAACTTTATGGTCTTTAACTCTTTAATGACCACGACGTACCATGTACGTCACCAGTCGTTAAGGGTTTTCTTGTTTATAATAGCATGGGTCTCTCTGCAAGCAGAGAGACTGTACTATTATACTCTCCCTCTTCCATTCTGGTCACTGGAAATACCACAATCTCCAAAGAAAGACCATCGACGTATGTCAATGGTCCTTAAAGAGTTATGAATGAGGCATGTATGTCAACAGTCGTTTTTTTTCTTGTTTATAACAGTACGGTCCCACCGCTTGCTGCAGGATCCGCACTATTATACCCTCCCTTCTGGTTACTGGAAACAGCGCAGTCTCGCTGCTGGCAGCGAGACCGCACTATTAATAGTGCAATCCCTATAGAAAGACCATCAACATGCAGGGTATGTCAATGTTCCTTAAGGGGTTACAAATGAGGCATTTGTTGGTTTATTTTGAAAGGCAGTGTTTTTGGTCTTCCTTACATAGGTTTTCTAAATTCTACCATTTTGATGTTTTTTCATATTATTATATATATATATATATATATATATTTACTGCATGAAAAAAAAAAAAAAAAGAAAGAATCATCCCATGTATTTGGAATTACTCGTGGACTCCACCTCTTGGGGATTAGTTCCCAGGACTAATGGATTGTGAACTCTCACCACCTTTATGGAAAAAATTATAATTTATGCTTACCTTTTATTAATTTTTTTCATAGTGGTGAGAGTCTATGAGCCCCACTCAATTTTTTTTTCTATTGTGATAGTTTTTTCTGCCGGCAGTTTGAGTGTGCACCTCTTTTTTCCCTGCTCCTTTTTATTGCTCTTATGTTCTTTTCCTACCTTCATCTTTTTTTGGCTTATCTATACGTCAGACTCGTTTTCAGTAAGGTGGGAGGGGTTTTAAAAGTTTTGGGATTTTTGTCTCCTCCTAGTGGCCAGGAGTATAAATTCCCAGGAGTAATGGATTGTGGACTCTCAACACCATGAAAGAAATTAATTTATCAGTTAAGCATAAATTATAAATAATTTTTTTTGCACTTTGAAGTCTTTTCAAATGCTCAAATTAATTACAGTATTTTATTATCGTGCTAACATTTCAATTTAATCCTTGTTACCAGGAAATTCCATTTCCCCCAAAATCTGTTAAAGGGACATTGAATGGTTGGGCATAATAACAAGGTTGTTACTCACCATGCCACAATTGTTTGTCCTGTGCCTGCAGCTCTCTTCAGAGCCATCCTCCATATTTAACCAAAAAAGGGGAGTATATAATGAGCGCAGGGTGAGACCACCAAGCTCTTGAAAAAACCTATGAGTCCCTCACATAGGTCAAACAAATAAACAAAAATAGAGAAACAAGAGCGCTAAAAGCTAAAGGTGGATACAGATATATAAAGATAATATAGTGTATCGAAAGTGACTTGTGCCAAACAATTTTAATTACACATAAACCAACACAATTAATAGACACTATGAATAATAGTTAAAAAACGGACATCTCCGTTAACTTAAAAATAGGTTGCCACCATATCAAAAATCTGTAAAACAAGACTGTGATCCGTTGACTTTGTTTGTTCAATAATGTACTGTTTATGTAGATAAAAAGTTCCGCGAAGTAAATTGTTTGCTAGCAAATGTAGGCTTACCCCCAGGCTGTGTTCACTCTGTGTCCTCCGTGAGTGAGATTACAGCCGTAACGGGATGACGTCACTTTTGTAGGCGCTGTCTCAGATCGGCCGTCTGATTGGTCCTGGTTGCGATCAGCATGAGAAACTGATGAATAGATTCGTAGATGTAAAGTATCTGCCCTTAGGTGCCCGACAGCACGCAGAATACTTATAGGGACACTCTGTTAGGACTTCTCAACCAATTCAGAGAGTGCCAATAAAAGAGGATACTTCTTGTTGTAGAATCGGCTTGGCTTGTTAGCAATTATCCCAATCTTTATTTTCCAAAGTCTGTGGTAAAAATCACAGCGTTGTCCAAATGGAATATATATGTGTAGCTCTAGCTACTGACAGATAAACAGTCTCTCCAAGTTACAACACAACGCGTTTCTCGCTATGCAGGGCTTTTTCAAGATAAATTAGTTGTAACATGTGTGCCTTTTTAAAGGTGTAGCTGACTCCTTATTGGTCAAATTTAATGTCTTTTTTAAGATAGTATGGATTTTAAGGTGGTATTGGCAAACCTCTGTATCTCACAATCTCCTCAGCTCAGCAGAGTAAGTTCTGTGTAAAAAAATATACTTCACCTGCTCCCAGCTGCAGGTAAAAAAAAATAAAAAAAATGAACAGCAGCCAATCAGCATCAGCAGTGCTGAGGTCATGAACTCTTACTGTGATCTCATGACGGCCGATCTGAGACAGCGCCTACAAAAGTGACGTCATCCCGTTACGGCTGTAATCTCACTCACGGAGGACACAGAGTGAACACAGCCTGGGGGTAAGCCTACGTTTGCTAGCAAACAATTTACTTTGCAGAACTTTTTATCTACATAAACAGTACATTATTGAACAAACAAAGTCAACGGATCACAGTCTTGTTTTACAGATTTTTTATATGGTGGCAACCTATTTCTTTCACGTAATTAGCAAGAGTCCATGAGCTAGTGACGTATGGGATATACATTCCTACCAGGAGGGGCAAAGTTTCCCAAACCTCAAAATGCCTATAAATACACCCCTCACCACACCCACAAATCAGTTTTACAAACTTTGCCTCCTATGGAGGTGGTGAAGTAAGTTTGTGCTAGATTCTACGTTGATATGCGCTCCGCAGCAGGTTGGAGCCCGGTTTTCCTCTCAGCGTGCAGTGAATGTCAGAGGGATGTGAAGAGAGTATTGCCTATTTGAATTCAATGATCTCCTTCTACGGGGTCTATTTCATAGGTTCTCTGTTATCGGTCGTAGAGATTCATCTCTTACCTCCCTTTTCAGATAGATGATATACTCTTATATATATACCATTACCTCTGCTGATTTTCGTTTCAGTACTGGTTTGGCTTTCTACAAATATGTAGATGAGTGTTCTGGGGTAAGTAAGTCTTATTTTCTGTGACACTCTAAAGCTATGGTTGGGCACTTTTTTATAAAGTTCTAAATATATGTGTTCAAACATTTATTTGCCTTGACTCAGGATGTTCAACATTCCTTTTTTTCAGACAGTCAGTTTCATATTTGGGATAATGCATTTGATCAATCATTTTTTCTTACCTTAAAATTTGACTTTTTCCCTGTGGGCTGTTAGGCTCGCGGGGGCTGAAATGCTTCATTTTATTGCGTCATTCTTGGCGCTGACTTTTTTGGCGCAAAAAATCTTTTCGTTTCCGGCGTCATACGTGTCGCCGGAAGTTGCGTCATTTTTTGACGTTCTTTTGCTCCAAAAATGTCGGCGTTCCGGATGTGGCGTCATTTTTGGCGCCAAAAGCATTTAGGCGCCAAATAATGTGGGCTTCTTATTTGGCGCTAAAAAAATATGGGCGTCGCTTTTGTCTCCACATTATTTAAGTCTCATTTTTCTTTGCTTCTGGTTGCTAGAAGCTTGTTCTTTGGCATTTTTTCCCATTCCTGAAACTGTCATTTAAGGAATTTGATCAATTTTGCTTTATATGTTGTTTTTTCTCTTACATATTGCAAGATGTCTCACGTTGCATCTGAGTCAGAAGAAACTTCAGGAAAATCGCTGCCTGGTGCTGGAACTACCAAAGCTAAGTGTATCTGCTGTAAACTTTTGGTAGTTGTTCCTCCAGCTGTTGTTTGTATTAAATGTCATGACAAACTTGTTAATGCAGAAAATATTTCCTTTAGTAAAGTACCATTACCTGTTGCAGTTTCCTCAACATCTAATGTTCGGAGTGTTCCTGATAACATAAGAGATTTTGTTTCTGAATCCATTAAGAAGGCTATGTCTGTTATTCCTCCTTCTAGTAAACATAAAAAAATCTTTTAAAACTTCTCTTTATCCAGATGAATTTTTAAATGAACATCATCATTCTGATTCTAATGATTCTTCTGGTTCAGAGGACTCTGTCTCAGAGGTTGATGCTGATAAATCTTCATATTTATTTAAAATGGAATTTATTCGTTCTTTACTTAAAGAAGTCCTAATTGCATTAGAAATTGAGGATTCTGGTCCTCTTGATACTAAATTTAAACGTTTAGACAAGGTCTTTAAATCTCCTGTAGTTATTCCAGAAGTTTTTCCTGTTCCAGGTGCTATTTCTGAAGTAATTTCCAGAGAATGTAATAATTTGGGTAATTCATTTTCTCCTTCTAAACGTTTTAAGCAATTATATCCTGTGCCGTCCGACAGATTAGAGTTTTGGGACAAAATCCCTAAAGTTGATGGGGCTATTTCTACCCTTGCTAAACGTACTACTATTCCTACGGCAGATGATACTTCCTTTAAGGATCCTCTAGATAGGAAAATTGAATCCTTTCTAAGAAAAGCTTATTTGTGTTCAGGTAATCTTCTTAGACCTGCTATATCTTTGGCGGATGTTGCTGCAGCTTCAACTTTTTGGTTGGAAACTTTAGCGCAACAAGTAACAGATCATGATTCTCATAACATTATTATTCTGCTTCAACATGCTAATAATTTTATCTGTGATGCCATTTTTGATATTATCAGAGTTGATGTCAGGTTTATGTCTCTAGCTATTTTAGCTAGAAGAGCTTTATGGCTTAAAACTTGGAATGCTGATATGGCTTCTAAATCGACTCTACTTTCCCTTTCTTTCCAGGGTAATAAATTATTTGGTTCTCAGTTGGATTCTATTATCTCAACTGTTACTGGTGGGAAAGGAACTTTTTTACCGCAGGATAAAAAATCTAAGGGTAAAAACAGGACTAATAATCGTTTTCGTTCCTTTCGTTTCAACAAAGAACAAAAGCCTGATCCTTCATCCTCAGGAGCAGTTTCAGTTTGGAAACCATCTCCAGTCTGGAATAAATCCAAGCCTTCTAGAAAAGCAAAGCCAGCTTCTAAGTCCACATGAAGGTGCGGCCCTCATTCCAGCTCAGCTGGTAGGGGGCAGATTACGTTTTTTCAAAGAAATTTGGATCGACTCTGTTCACAATCTTTGGATTCAGAACATTGTTTCAGAAGGGTACAGAATTGGTTTCAAGATAAGACGACCTGCAAAGAGATTTTTTCTTTCCCGTGTCCCAGTAAACCCAGCGAAAGCTCAAGCATTTCTGAAATGTGTTTCAGATCTAGAGTTGGCTGGAGTAATTATGCCAGTTCCAGTTCTGGAACAGGGGCTGGGGTTTTATTCGAATCTCTTCATTGTACCAAAGAAGGAGAATTCCTTCAGACCAGTTCTGGATCTAAAAATATTGAATCGTTATGTAAGGATACCAACATTCAAAATGGTAACTATAAGGACTATCCTGCCTTTTGTTCAGCAAGGGCATTATATGTCTACAATAGATTTACAGGATGCATATCTGCATATTCCGATTCATCCAGCTCACTATCAGTTTCTGAGATTCTCTTTCCTGGACAAGCATTACCAGTTTGTGGCTCTGCCGTTTGGCCTAGCAACAGCTCCAAGAATTTTTACAAAGGTTCTCGGTGCCCTTCTGTCTGTAATCAGAGAACAGGGTATTGTGGTATTTCCTTATTTGGACGATATCTTGGTACTTGCTCAGTCTTCACATTTTGCAGAATCTCATACGAATCGACTTGTGTTGTTTCTTCAAGATCATGGTTGGAGGATCAATTCACTAAAAAGTTAATTGATTCCTCAGACAAGGGTAACCTTTTTGGGTTTCCAGATAGATTCAGTGTCCATGACTCTGTCTTAGACAGACAAGAGACGTCTAAAATTGATTTCAGCTTGTCGAAACCTTCAGTCACAATCATTCCCTTTGGTAGCCTTTTGCATGGAAATTTTAGGTCTTATGACTGCTGCATCGGACGCGATCCCCTTTGCTCGTTTTCACATGCGACCTCTTCAGCTCTGTATGCTGAACCAATGGTGCAGGGATTACACAAAGATATCTCAATTAATATCTTTAAAACCGATTGTACGACACTCTCTGACGTGGTGGATAGATCACCATCGTTTAGTTCAGGGGGCTTCTTTTGTTCTTCCGACCTGGACTGTAATTTCAACAGATGCAGGTCTTACAGGTTGGGGAGCTGTGTGGGGGTCTCTGACGGCATAAGGGGTTTGGGAATCTCAGGAGGTGAGATTACCGATCAATATTTTGGAACTCCGTGCACTTTTCAGAGCTCTTCAGTCTTGGCCTCTTCTGAAGAGAGAATCGTTCATTTGTTTTCAGACAGACAATGTCACAACTGTGGCATACATCAATCATCAGGGGGGGACTCACAGTCCTCTGGCTATGAAAGAAGTATCTCGAATTCTGGTTTGGGCGGAATCCAGCTCCTGTCTAATTTCTGCGGTTCATATCCCAGGTATAGACAATTGGGAAGCGGATTATCTCAGTCGCCAAACGTTGCATCCGGGCGAATGGTCTCTTCACCCAGAGGTATTTCTTCAGATTGTTCAAATGTGGGAACTTCCAGAAATAGATCTGATGGCTTCTCATCTAAACAAGAAACTTCCCAGGTATCTGTCCAGATCCCGGGATCCTCAGGCGGAGGCAGTGGATGCATTATCACTTCCTTGGAAGTATCATCCTGCCTATATCTTTCCGCCTCTAGTTCTTCTTCCAAGAGTAATCTCCAAGATTCTGAAGGAATGCTTGTTTGTCCTGCTGGTAGCTCCAGCATGGTCTCACAGGTTTTGGTATGCGGATCTTGTCCAGATGGCCTCTTGCCAACCGTGGACTCTTCCGTTAAGACCAGACCTTCTGTCGCAAGGTCCTTTTTTCCATCAGGATCTCAAATCCTTAAATTTAAAGGTATGGAGATTGAACGCTTGATTCTTGGTCAAAGAGGTTTCTCTGACTCTGTGATTAATACTATGTTACAGGCTCGTAAATCTGTATCTAGAGAGATATATTATAGAGTCTGGAAGACTTATATTTCTTGGTGTCTTTCTCATCATTTTTCCTGGCATTCTTTTAGAATTCCGAGAATTTTACAGTTTCTTCAGGATGGTTTAGATAAAGGTTTGTCCGCAAGTTCTTTGAAAGGACAAATCTCTGCTCTTTCTGTTCTTTTTCACAGAAAGATTGCTAATCTTCCTGATATTCATTGTTTTGTACAAGCTTTGGTTCGTATAAAACCTGTCATTAAGTCAATTTCTCCTCCTTGGAGTTTGAATTTGGTTCTGGGGGCTCTTCAAGCTCCTCCTTTTGAACCCATGCATTCATTGGACATTAAATTACTTTCTTGGAAAGTTTTGTTCCTTTTGGCGATCTCTTCTGCCAGAAGAGTCTCTGAATTATCTGCTCTTTCTTCTGAGTCTCCTTTTCTGATTTTTCATCGGGATAAGGCGGTGTTGTGAACTTCTTTTGAATTTTTACCTAAGGTTGTGAATTCCAACAACATTAGTAGAGAAATTGTGGTTCCTTCATTATGTCCTAATCCTAAGAATTCTAAGGAGAAATCGTTGCATTCTTTGGATGTTGTTAGAGCTTTGAAATTTTATGTTGAAGCTACTAAGTCTTTCCGAAAGACTTCTAGTCTATTTATTATCTTTTCCGGTTCTAGAAAAGGCCAGAAAGCTTCTGCCATTTCTTTGGCATCTTGGTTGAAATCTTTAATTCATCATGCCTATGTCGAGTCGGGTAAAACTCCGCCTCAAAGGATTACAGCTCATTCTACTAGGTCAGTTTCTACTTCCTGGGCATTTAGGAATGAAGCTTCGGTTGATCAGATTTGCAAAGCAGCAACTTGGTCCTCTTTGCATACTTTTACTAAATTCTACCATTTTGATGTGTTTTCTTCTTCTGAAGCAGTTTTTGGTAGAAAAGTACTTCAGGCAGCGGTTTCAGTTTGAATCTTCTGCTTATGTTTTCATTAAACTTTATTTTGGGTGTGGATTATTTTCAGCAGGAATTGGCTGTCTTTATTTTATCCCTCCCTCTCTAGTGACTCTTGCGTGGAAAGATCCACATCTTGGGTAGTCATTATCCCATACGTCACTAGCTCATGGACTCTTGCTAATTACATGAAAGAAAACATAATTTATGTAAGAACTTACCTGATAAATTCATTTCTTTCATATTAGCAAGAGTCCATGAGGCCTACCCTTTTTGTGGTGGTTATGATTTTTTTGTATAAAGCACAATTATTCCAATTCCTTATTTTATATGCTTTCGCACTTTTTTTCTTATCACCCCACTTCTTGGCTATTCGTTAAACTGATTTGTGGGTGTGGTGAGGGGTGTATTTATAGGCATTTTGAGGTTTGGGAAACTTTGCCCCTCCTGGTAGGAATGTATATCCCATACGTCACTAGCTCATGGACTCTTGCTAATATGAAAGAAATGAATTTATCAGGTAAGTTCTTACATAAATTATGTTTTTTTCTCCATATTTAACCCTTTACTGGTGCTGATCATTGAAGTTACGTCTTTTCATACAGGGTGCCGCCATCTTGGAACTTACGTATTCTTACATCCTGTGACTAAAGAGTTGCGCTTTCACAGATCACTGACATTGCCAGCGTTTTGATAACTGTATCTTACACTTAAGCTCTCACAATACAGAGCAGACGTTTTACATTTTTTAAATAGATTTTAAACATTACATAACAAATTGTAAAAAAAGCCCTCAGGGATAATATAAATGTAGCCACAGTAAAAAAAAAAAAAAATTAAATAGAGTTCCTGCTCTGTATTGTGCACACTGAACTGAAAGGGACAGTTCACCCCCCCAAAAAATCCCATTTAAATTGTTTCCAATATTCCATTTTACCTGCTGGAGTGTATTAAATTGTTTACAAGTAGTTCCTTTGCCCCTATTTTGTCCTTTGAAATAGCTGATTAAGCTTGTGATTTCCCAACCTATACTGAAAGTTTTGATACTGTCAGCTATTGAATAGCCTAAGTAAACACAGCCAGCAGAAGAAATTACACTCCAAGTGGGGTGCAGGATAGTTAAGTAATAATATGATAATTTTCCATTGGTCTCTCTATGTATTGAGCTTTAGTTTTACAGACAAATATAAGATAAGGAAGCAAGTGTGTGTACACAAAGTAATAACATAATGAGATCTGATATTTACCTGAAACTCAACCCATTGTAATAGGCCATGTTTTAAAAGCACAAACCCAGCTATTTCATATATACAAATAAACCTGAAAATGCAATGTCTCAAACACTTTATACTCTGCAGCTGGTTTAACAAATAATTGAAATTACATTCATATTAATCTGTGAATGTACGTAGCAAATGTTTCAGGGTGCGAAAATACTTAAAGGGACATGAAACTCCCAATTTTTTTTTCTCCATGATTCAGAGAGAGAATACAATTTTAAACCACATTCCAATTTACTTTATCTAATTTGCTAAATTTAGATATCCTTTGTAAAAGAAATAGCAATGTACATGGGTGAGTCAATCACACAAGGCATCTATGTGCAGCCACCAATCAGCAGCTACTAATCCCATTTTGCTATGCTTTTCAGCAAAGGATATCAAGTGAATGAAGCAAAATTAGATAATAGAAGTAAATTGGAAAGTTGTTTAAAATTGCATGTTCTATCTAAATCGTGAAAGAAAAAAAATTGTGTTTTATGTCCCTTTAAGTTCCAAAATGGCGGTGCCCAGCATGAAGACAAGAGGCATCTCTTACTGGCACTTGTAAAGAGTTAAAATAAGAAAATGGTTTTAAAGACAGCTGCAGGAAAAAGGAATACAAGCAGCAGCCCAGTGATTAATAACCGTAGTTGCACCCAGGCATTTAATGTCTCTTTAATAAATACCTATGATACTCTTGTCCATACTCAACCTCACAAACTCTACTTAGCAACTAATTCCCAAACACAGATAACATCCTCTCTATTTTTAGGTAATTTCCAAACAACTCCTCTTGTCTTAAACCTTCTTTAGAAATGACACTTTTTCTGCTCAATACTAATTGCAAACAGCCAAGGAATGTAACAAAACCATAAATCAAGTAGTGATTTAGAGATCTCCAGGAAATGACAGATGATGATTCAGAGCTACACAAACACGAATATACATCACTTCCTGGATAACAGTCCTGTTTACTGACTGTGTTAAACAAATATGAAACTGAAAAGAAAAATTGTAAAGGGACAGTTAAAGTCAATGTCAATTTTCATAGCACCTATGTGTCTATTAGTTAAACCGCCACTTTTTTTTTTATAAAAAAATAATTCTTATTTATATATTTATATTACCAATTTGCTGCCGTTTTCAAGCCCAGTTCCTCCCAGCCGCTACTTCCTTCTTTTCCTCCCTGTGACGTATAGAGCGGTCCCCCCCTCTCTATACGTATTCTCCAAGCGCGCTCCCGTCTACTCCAGCAACAGCGCATGCGTTACAAGGCGATTTCGTAGACTAGCTACATAGTATTCAATGACTGAATACATTAAATGAATACTATTGTGGCATCGAGTGCAGCAGCTTACCTCGGACATCATTACATTTGGAACTAACACCGAAAATAAGGCTATAGCGCATGCGCGACGCATGAAAGCATGTCGAAGCTGAATAGGAGATTTCAAGTCTAACGCAGATGCATTGGGAACATTAGGAACAAGTGACGTTTCTAAAAAGTGGTTGGTCCCGCGGGAGGAAATCAAACAGCTAAGATGACGGGGCGGAGGAACAATACTTAAAACGAACGGCTATTACGGTAAAAACAGAAAATAAAAAGTAATGCTGTGAAAATGATGAATTAAAGTTCATCTGTTTTTCCAATAACGATTACTGTGGCGTTCCCGGGAGAGACTGACTTTACATTCACTTTAACACCAAATATTGTTAAAATTAAAGAGATAGATAATCCCTTTATTACCCATTCCCCAGTTTTGCATAACTAACAGTTATATTAATACACTTTTTACCTCTGATTACCTTGTATCTAAGCCTCTGCAAACTGCCCCTTTATTTCAGTTCTTTTGACAGACTTGCATTTTAGCCAATCAGCGCTGACTCATAATTCCATGGGAGTGAGCACAATGCTATCTATAAGGCACACATGAACTAGCGCTGTCTAGCTGTGAAATACAGTCAAATGTAGAGATAAGAGGCTGCCTTCAAGGGCGTTGACATTAGCATGTGAGCCTACCTAGGTTTAGCTTTTAACTAAGAATACTAAGAGAACAAAGCAAATTTGATGATAGAAGTAAATTGGAAAGTTGTTTAAAATTGCATGCCCTATCTTAATTAATGAAAGTTTAAAGGGACACTGTACCCAAAAATTTTATTTCGTGATTCAGATTGAGCATGACATTTTAAGCAAATTTCTAATTTACTCCTATTATCAAATTTTCTTCATTCTCTTGGTATCTTTATTTGAAATGCAAGAATGTAAGTTTAGATGCCGGCCCATTTTTGGTGAACAACCTGGGTTGTCCTTGCTGATTGGTGGATAAATTCATCCACCAATAAAAAAGTGCTGTCCAGAGTACTGAAACCAAAAAAAAGCTTAGATGCCTTCTTTTTCAAATAATGATAGCAAGAGAACGAAGAAAAATTGATAATAGGAGTAAATTAGAAAGTTGCTTAAAATTGCATGCTCTTTCTGAATTACAAAAGAAAAAAATTTGGGTTCAGTGTCCCTTTAATTTGGACTTTACTGTCCCTTTAATTCATGATTCAGACAGACTATACAATTAATTTATTTTTTTTATTGTACTTCTTTGATCAAATTTGCTTTATTCTCGTATCCCTTGTTGAAAAGCATACCTAGGTAGGCTCAGAAGTAGTAATGCACTACTGTGAGCTAGCTGGTGATAAATGTCTCGGCTAACTCCCAGTAGTGTATTGCTGCTCCTTCAATAAAGCATACCAAAGAGAATAAAGCCAGTTAGATAATAGATGTACATTTGAAAGACGTTTAAAATGAAATGCTCTATTTGAATCATTTGTTTCATGTCCCTATAAGGATTTCAATTTTGGCAGCTTGCTAATTTTTAGTGTTTACATTTACATTCCTTCACAATGACAAAACAAATACCAGAAACATTTAAGAAAAAAAATTAAAAATGAAAATTACAATTTAAAGGGACAATAAAAAAATTTTTTTATACAAAATGTTAAAAATATTTCTGGCAAGGGTAGCTCTGAAAGTCTTTAACAATGCGCAAAAGTTTACTTTAAAGGGACAAGAAACCCATATTTTTTATTTTATTATTCAGGAGCACACAATTTTAAACAACTTTCCAATAATCAGCAAGCGCTACCCAGGTGCAGAACAAAAAAACGGACCGGCTCCTAAGCTTTACATTCCTGCTTTTTTTTTAAATAAAGATACCAAGAGAACGAAGAAAAATTGATAATAGGAAAACAAATTGGGTTTCATAACCCTTTAAAAGTACCGCTGGTCGATAACAGAAACCACCACTGATCCAATCAGCAGTGTTAGTCTCGCAGCTGGGATCCAACCAGCAGTGCTCTGAGTTTTGACCAGTACTTTACGTATGTGTTTAACCACTTAGATTTGCAGTGTCACTAGTGATAAAATTACCTGCTCTAACAAATTTCAGGCATGTAGCACAGTAGACAGTCATCGTTTCTGTCTACCTATTTTATTTCTTCTTTCTTGGTCTGAGAAAATACCGTATAGGTCATTTGCATATCTACCCCACCCATGTGTAAGAAATATTGATCTTCTAGAATTTTTGCTGATGTATGTTGAGTGGCTTAAAGGGACATTAGACAAGCTGATTTTTACTGGTTTCCTTTTCTTCCAGTACAAAATGACCCTTGCTAACCCATCTCAACCCTGTACATGGTGTATGAATGTGCATTGTTTTTCCCACATGCAGAAGAAGAAAGGGGTAAACTCTACCATTTTCCCTTCATTAAGGTGATTAAGCACTGAATATTTTAAGTTATTTAATTATAATTTCTTAAAGTTTTTGTTTGATCAAACAGACCAAAATTCATTTGGATTATTCACTCTATAAATACATATTAATTTATATTTATCAGGGCTTGACTAATCTGGGCGCCACTGGCACCTTAAATTCACCCGTTTTGGATTCCCCAAGTGCCCCCAACATGCCTCCACTGGTCACCGCTTGCTGTTACAGGCCGCACATAAAATTTAGCCCCATGCGGTTGATTACTTTCCAGGCCATGCACCTGGAAAGGACCCAGCCACACCTAAAATTTAGCCCAGTGCAACTAGGTCTTTTCCAGGCCACACAGATTTTTGAGCTGGCTCCAAGATTTTAGGCATATTTGGCTAGCACTGATTTATATTGTATACAATGATATCCATACAGAATCATAGTCCAAAGGAGCTAAAAGGCACCTCCCACAGCAATACTGGTGGATGGTGTAACATCCCACAAGGACAAACACAAGTGTGTGTTTTCTCTCTTTCTCTCTCTCTGTAGAGGAACATCCATTTTACAAAACAATATGTAATACAATATAAATCACCATCTTTCAGATGCAACATATATACAAATATATTACTTTAATGATCCTTTAAAGGGACACTCAAGTTAAAATTAAACTTTCATGATTCAGATACAGCATGTAATTTTAAACAACTTTCCATTTAAACTTCCAAAATGTGCACAGTCTTTTTATTTTTACACTTTGAGTCATCAGCTCCTACTGCGCATGCGCAAGAATTCACAGATTAGACGTATATGCATTTGTTATTGGCTGATGGCTGTCACATGGTATGTGTATGCATTTGTAATTGGCTGATGGCTGTCACATGATACAGGGGGAGTGGTAATAGACATAACTTTAAAATTTGTCAGAAAAAAAAAATCTACTACTTAAATTTCATACTAAGCGCTATTGCATTGTCTTGTCATCATGCAAATCTACTGTTTTTACTGGTCCTTTAATCTTCTTTTTAACGGCTCTTTAACACCTTGCATGAAAGGTCGCAACAGGAAAATTTCCAATTAAACCTCATGGAAAATATTAGATATTAGACGATAAATAACAGTAAATTAATTACACTTTAATAAATAAACATGCAAACATCTTAAGCTACAATACAAGTTCTTATCGAACTCTAGTTGACTCTGCAGGCTCTGATCATCAAAAGCTGAAGCAGAATAAATATAGGAGACATGATGAGTCCAAACCAAAGCTCTCTTGTCTGTTCCATGAGTTTCTGGCACAAAAGCATCTCAAAAACAAATTTGAGGCTTAAAATGGTGAGTATCCAGAAAAGGCGTAGTACAGCCTGCCTCTTCTCCCCATCCTGGAATAGTCTCACTGTCACTATGGTGGTAAAGTAAGTGCTCAGTCCATCAGCAGCAAAGAACGGGATGAATACATTCCACCAACTTAGGCTCAATCCTTCAACTTTGAGTGCTAAAAGAATAGAGAAAACTAATAGGGCCGAGACATGAAGAAAAATTTCAAACTGGGCAAATCCGAGCCACTGTACCAGCTCGCGTAAGGAGAACAGCATTGTGATTGGTTAGAAGAGGTCTGCTGCGGGTGGAATATTTTGTAGCAACATGTGAGGATGTTGTGATTGGTGGATGGCAGAGAAGCAATTCTTCTTTCAGAAGTCAGGTTAAAATGGTCCGCCTTCCAAAAGTCAGCCAAATAACTTGCAACTCATGTTCCAGAAGTCAGTTTATCAGAAGACCTGCAACTTGGCTCCCAGAAGTCAATTTAACAAAGGTCCTGAAAAAAAAATAAGAAGAGATTATATTGAGTAAATGGACATTTTTTCAAACTTAAAAGGGATGTGAAGCCACCCGCTTCTTTCATGATTCAAATAGAACATACAATTTTAAACAACTTTCCAATTTACTTATATTATCAAGTTTGCTTAATTCTCTTGGTATCCTTTGTTGAGGGATCAGCAATGCACTACAGGAAGCTAACCTATCACAACAAGTCAGCCAAATATGCAAATCCACCAACCAGCAGCCAGCTCCCAGTAGAACATTGTGGCTCCTAAGCCTACGTAGGAATGCTTTTCAACAAAGGATACATATAAAATTAAGCATATTAGATAACAGAAGTAAATTGGATAGTTGTTTAAAATTCCATAACTCTTTAAACACTTGTGCATACTTGGTCAGAGCAGGGGATACCTTAAGAGAGTAATAAGTGTGTCCATACTTTTCAAAATACAACAACACCGTTTTGATTTGGTCCCTGGTTATTATACACTTGCTACAGCACTTGAGTAATGTTGTTCGGTTATATCATAAGTATTAATACAGATGTCCAGTGCTTACCGTACTGTATACAAGTTTTCTAACCATTGGACATAGATGATGCCAAACACTCATCAGACATCAAATTCAGACTTGCAGGAAGAGGTGCCTTACATGAAAAAGAGTTTTAGGCTTTCAGTTTTCTTGAGAACCAGGTCATATCTACTGGAGTCACGCTAGCAGACAGTTGACAAATTCAGGTCGAGCTATCAGACAGTTATAAAACAGTAGTCAAGCTATCAGACACTTATTTGTTTGCACTTTCTTAAGACTATTAGAGGCTGTACCATACATTTATGCTAATAAGAATTGCTTTAATGAATACAACAAACATTTTTGTTATGTCACTCAAATTTAATAAAAATAGTCATTTTCCAGCACTTTTCTAAGCGTTAAAAACAAAATCTCCCATTGCGCCACTAAATTTTCACCGCAGTTATCTCACACAATGACCCCTCTATGAAATCTCAAAGTACAGGGACTTTTTACTATGAAATTTTAAAAATATTGGGCCTCAAATTGCAAAAATAGGCACTTTCCAGCAATTTCACTTAGGGATAAAAACAAAATCTTGCATTGTGCCACTAAATTTTCCCCACAGCTATCTCACAGAATGAGCCCTCTAAGATATCACAAAGAATGGAGACTTTTTTTACTGTGGAATTTTAAAATATTGGGCCCCAAATATCACACAAATTGCCAAAATAATCACTTTCCATCTATTTTACTTACGGATATTTGGGGACCAATATTTTTAAAATTTCACAGTAAAAAGTCCCCATAATTAGAAGGGTCATTGTGTGAGATAGCTGCTGTGAAAATTTAGTGGCACAATGGGAGATTTTGTTTTTATCCCTAAGTGAAATTGCTGGAAAGTGCCTATTTTAGCAATTTGAGGTACATTTGGGGCCCAATATTTTTAAAATTCCACAGTAAAAAGTCTCAAATCTTTGTGATATCTTAGAGGGGTCATTGTGTGAGATAGCTGACGTGAAAATTTAGTGGCACAATGGGAGATTTTGTTTTTAACGTTTAGACAAGTTCTAGAAAATGATTTTTTTTAAAAAATTTGAGTGACATTTATAATAAAAATGCTTGTATTCATTAAAGCAATTCTTATTAGCATAAATGTATGGTACAGCCTTTAATAGTCTTAAGAAAGTGCAAACAAATAAGTGTCTGATAGCTTGACTCCAGTTATTATCTAAATCTATACATATCTCTTTTCTTTCTCTCTCTCTCTATTTATATTCATATCATCTACATCAGCAATATTTCTAAATTGCAGTATACTTATACCTTATTATGTAGCAGTTTCACAAGTTATTATTTGTAAGCAGTGCACGTTTATTGTTCTACTATTGAGTGTACACAGACTGTATGCAGAGCCAATAGCAAAGGGCATATGATCACCTGCTTTTACATGCAGCCGCTCACATGGAGCGATACCAAAATATCACACGGGCACTATAAGGCCATTCACACCGGGAATAACAGCGTTCACCTACCTACAGCTTCGATCTCCGTTTCTCCGCTCAAGAACACTTCCGCCAGCACTTCTTTAGCAAACTAAGTCAATGCATGCGACACTGGGTGTGACGTCATCATAACGCGACGGACTGTGAGGGTCAATGAAGCCAGAAGAGGAGGTGAGTGAGGGTAGATAAGAAGCTGGACAGAGCGTTGCCTACTGGAGGATTGTTGTTATTAGTGGCACTTAGGGTTAGTGTATGTGTCATGCAATGGTGCTGAGAACTGAGCCATTTATCTTTCATTCCTGGTCATTCTAATGTCCCCCCTGCAATATATGGTAGTGATTCAGCTGTATGCCACCCATGTGACTAAGCTCTTATCTCTAACACATTGTTCATAAAGCTTACTGACTTATCTCTAGCCCACTTAGAGAGACTGCTGCCTGGGCTCTACACCACTGCATACTGACTTAGCTCTATGCTACTTCTCATGGGGAATACTGACTTAGCTCTATGCTACTTCTCATGGGGAATACTGACTTAGCTCTATGCTACTTCTCATGAGAAATACTGACTTAGCTCTATGCTACTTCTCATGGGCATACTGACTTAGCACTACTTCTCATGGGGAATACTGACTTAGCTCTATGCTACTTCTCATGGGCATATTGACATAGCACTACTTCTCATGGGGAATACTGACTTAGCTCTATGCTACTTCTCATGGGCATATTGACTTAGCACTACTTCTCATGGGGAATACTGACTTAGCTCTATGCTACTTCTCATGGGCATATTGACATAGCACTACTTCTCATGGGGAATACTGACTTAGCTCTATGCTACTTCTCATGGGCATATTGACTTAGCACTACTTCTCATGGGGAATACTGACTTAGCTCTATGCTGTTTCTCATGGGGAATACTGACTTAGCTCTATGCTACTTCTCATGGGCATATTGACATAGCCCTACTTCTCATGGGGAATACTGACTTAGCTCTATGCTACTTCTCATGGGCATATTGACTTAGCACTACTTCTCATGGGGAATACTGACTTAGCTCTATGCTGTTTCTCATGGGCATATTGACATAGCCCTACTTCTCATGGGGAATACTGACTTAGCTCTATGCTGTTTCTCATGGGCATATTGACATAGCACTACTTCTCATGGGGAATACTGACTTAGCTCTATGCTACTTCTCATGGGCATATTGACATAGCACTACTTCTCATGGGGAATACTGACTTAGCTCTATGCTACTTCTCATGGGCATATTGACATAGCACTACTTCTCATGGGGAATACTGACTTAGCTCTATGCTACTTCTCATGGGCATACTGACTTAGCACTACTTCTCATGGGGAATACTGACTTAGCTCTATGCTACTTCTCATGGGCATATTGACATAGCACTACTTCTCATGGGGAATACTGACTTAGCTCTATGCTACTTCTCATGGGCATATTGACTTAGCACTACTTCTCATGGGGAATACTGACTTAGCTCTATGCTGTTTCTCATGGGGAATACTGACTTAGCTCTATGCTACTTCTCATGGGCATATTGACTTAGCACTACTTCTCATGGGGAATACTGACTTAGCTCTATGCTACTTCTCATGGGCATATTGACTTAGCACTACTTCTCATGGGGAATACTGACTTAGCTCTATGCTACTTCTCATGGGCATATTGACATAGCACTACTTCTCATGGGGAATACTGACTTAGCTCTATGCTACTTCTCATGGGCATATTGACATAGCACTACTTCTCATGGGGAATACTGACTTAGCTCTCTGCTACTTCTCATGGGCATATTGACATAGCACTACTTCTCATGGGGAATACTGACTTAGCTCTATGCTACTTCTCATGGGCATATTGACATAGCACTACTTCTCATGGGGAATACTGACTTAGCTCTATGCTGTTTCTCATGAGGAATACTGACTTAGCTCTATGCTACTTCTCATGGGCATATTGACATAGCCCTACTTCTCATGGGGAATACTGACTTAGCTCTATGCTGTTTCTCATGGGCATATTGACATAGCACTACTTCTCATGGGGAATACTGACTTAGCTCTATGCTACTTCTCATGGGCATATTGACATAGCACTACTTCTCATGGGGAATACTGACTTAGCTCTATGCTACTTCTCATGGGCATATTGACTTAGCACTACTTCTCATGGGGAATACTGACTTAGCTCTATGCTACTTCTCATGGGCATATTGACATAGCACTACTTCTCATGGGGAATACTGACTTAGCTCTATGCTACTTCTCATGGGCATATTGACATAGCACTACTTCTCATGGGGAATACTGACTTAGCTCTATGCTACTTCTCATGGGCATATTGACATAGCACTACTTCTCATGGGGAATACTGACTTAGCTCTATGCTGTTTCTCATGAGGAATACTGACTTAGCTCTATGCTACTTCTCATGGGCATATTGACATAGCCCTACTTCTCATGGGGAATACTGACTTAGCTCTATGCTGTTTCTCATGGGCATATTGACATAGCACTACTTCTCATGGGGAATACTGACTTAGCTCTATGCTACTTCTCATGGGCATATTGACATAGCACTACTTCTCATGGGGAATACTGACTTAGCTCTATGCTACTTCTCATGGGCATATTGACATAGCACTACTTCTCATGGGGAATACTGACAAAGCTCTATGCTACTTCTCATGGGCATACTGACTTAGCTATATGCTGCTTCTCATGGGCATACTGACTTAGCTCTATGCTGCTTCTCATGGGCATATTGACATAGCACTACTTCTCATGGGGAATACTGACTTAGCTCTATGCTGCTTCTCATGGGCATATTGACTTAGCACTACTTCTCATGGGGAATACTGACTTAGCTCTATGCTACTTCTCATGGGCATATTGACTTAGCACTACTTCTCATGGGGAATACTGACTTAGCTCTATGCTGTTTCTCATGAGGAATACTGACTTAGCTCTATGATGCTTCTCATATGACATATTGACTTAGCACTACTTCTCATGGGGAATACTGACTTAGCTCTATGCTGCTTCTCATGGGCATATTGACTTAATGCTACTTCTCATGGGGAATACTGACTTACCTCTATGCTGCTTCTCATGGGCATATTGACATAGCACTACTTCTCATGAGAAATACTGACTTAGCTCTATGCTGCTTCTCATGGGCATATTGACTTAGCACTACTTCTCATGGGGAATACTGACTTAGCTCTATGATGCTTCTCATGGGCATATTGACTTAGCACTACTTCTCATGGGGAATACTGACTTACCTCTATGCTGCTTCTCATGGGCATATTGACATAGCACTGCTTCTCATGAGAAATACTGACTTAGCTCTATGCTGCTTCTCATGGGCATATTGACATAGCACTGCTTCTCATGAGGAATACTGACTTAGCTCTATGCTGCTTCTCATGGGCATATTGACTTAGCACTACTTCTCATGGGGAATACTGACTTAGCTCTATGATGCTTCTCATGGGCATATTGACATAGCACTACTTCTCATGAGAAATACTGACTTAGCTCTATGCTGCTTCTCATGGGCATATTGACATAGCACTACTTCTCATGAGAAATACTGACTTAGCTCTATGCTGCTTCTCATGGGCATATTGACATAGCACTACTTCTCATGAGAAATACTGACTTAGCTCTATGCTGCTTCTCATGGGCATATTGACTTAGCACTACTTCTCATGGGGAATACTGACTTAGCTCTATGCTGTTTCTCATGGGGAATACTGACTTAGCTCTATGCTACTTCTCATGGGCATATTGACTTAGCACTACTTCTCATGGGGAATACTGACTTAGCTCTATGCTACTTCTCATGGGCATATTGACTTAGCACTACTTCTCATGGGGAATACTGACTTAGCTCTATGCTACTTCTCATGGGCATATTGACATAGCACTACTTCTCATGGGGAATACTGACTTAGCTCTATGCTACTTCTCATGGGCATATTGACATAGCACTACTTCTCATGGGGAATACTGACTTAGCTCTATGCTGCTTCTCATGGGCATATTGACATAGCACTACTTCTCATGGGGAATACTGACTTAGCTCTATGCTACTTCTCATGGGCATATTGACATAGCACTACTTCTCATGGGGAATACTGACTTAGCTCTATGCTGTTTCTCATGAGGAATACTGACTTAGCTCTATGCTACTTCTCATGGGCATATTGACATAGCCCTACTTCTCATGGGGAATACTGACTTAGCTCTATGCTGTTTCTCATGGGCATATTGACATAGCACTACTACTCATGGGGAATACTGACTTAGCTCTATGCTACTTCTCATGGGCATATTGACATAGCACTACTTCTCATGGGGAATACTGACTTAGCTCTATGCTACTTCTCATGGGCATATTGACATAGCACTACTTCTCATGGGGAATACTGACTTAGCTCTATGCTACTTCTCATGGGCATATTGACATAGCACTACTTCTCATGGGGAATACTGACTTAGCTCTATGCTACTTCTCATGGGCATATTGACTTAGCACTACTTCTCATGGGGAATACTGACTTAGCTCTATGCTACTTCTCATGGGCATATTGACATAGCACTACTTCTCATGGGGAATACTGACTTAGCTCTATGCTGTTTCTCATGAGGAATACTGACTTAGCTCTATGCTACTTCTCATGGGCATATTGACATAGCCCTACTTCTCATGGGGAATACTGACTTAGCTCTATGCTGTTTCTCATGGGCATATTGACATAGCACTACTTCTCATGGGGAATACTGACTTAGCTCTATGCTACTTCTCATGGGCATATTGACATAGCACTACTTCTCATGGGGAATACTGACTTAGCTCTATGCTACTTCTCATGGGCATATTGACATAGCACTACTTCTCATGGGGAATACTGACAAAGCTCTATGCTACTTCTCATGGGCATACTGACTTAGCTATATGCTGCTTCTCATGGGCATACTGACTTAGCTCTATGCTGCTTCTCATGGGCATATTGACATAGCCCTACTTCTCATGGGGAATACTGACTTAGCTCTATGCTGCTTCTCATGGGCATATTGACTTAGCACTACTTCTCATGGGGAATACTGACTTAGCTCTATGCTACTTCTCATGGGCATATTGACTTAGCACTACTTCTCATGGGGAATACTGACTTAGCTCTATGCTGTTTCTCATGAGGAATACTGACTTAGCTCTATGATGCTTCTCATATGACATATTGACTTAGCACTACTTCTCATGGGGAATACTGACTTAGCTCTATGCTGCTTCTCATGGGCATATTGACTTAATGCTACTTCTCATGGGGAATACTGACTTACCTCTATGCTGCTTCTCATGGGCATATTGACATAGCACTACTTCTCATGAGAAATACTGACTTAGCTCTATGCTGCTTCTCATGGGCATATTGACTTAGCACTACTTCTCATGGGGAATACTGACTTAGCTCTATGATGCTTCTCATGGGCATATTGACTTAGCACTACTTCTCATGGGGAATACTGACTTACCTCTATGCTGCTTCTCATGGGCATATTGACATAGCACTGCTTCTCATGAGAAATACTGACTTAGCTCTATGCTGCTTCTCATGGGCATATTGACATAGCACTGCTTCTCATGAGGAATACTGACTTAGCTCTATGCTACTTCTCATGGGCATATTGACATAGCACTGCTTCTCATGAGAAATACTGACTTAGCTCTATGCTACTTCTCATGGGCATATTGACATAGCACTGCTTCTCATGAGGAATACTGACTTAGCTCTATGCTGCTTCTCATGGGCATATTGACTTAGCACTACTTCTCATGGGGAATACTGACTTAGCTCTATGATGCTTCTCATGGGCATATTGACATAGCACTACTTCTCATGAGAAATACTGACTTAGCTCTATGCTGCTTCTCATGGGCATATTGACATAGCACTACTTCTCATGAGAAATACTGACTTAGCTCTATGCTGCTTCTCATGGGCATATTGACATAGCACTACTTCTCATGAGAAATACTGACTTAGCTCTATGCTGCTTCTCATGGGCATATTGACTTAGCACTACTTCTCATGGGGAATACTGACTTAGCTCTATGCTGCTTCTCATGGGCATATTGACTTAGCACTACTTCTCATGAGAAATACTGACTTAGCTCTATGCTGCTTCTCATGGGCATATTGACAGCACTACTTCTCATGGGGAATACTGACTTAGCTCTATGATGCTTCTCATGTGGTGTATTGACTTAGCACTAGTTTTTATGGGGTATACTGAGTTAGTTCTATGCTGCTTCTCATGGGGCTTATTGACTTAGCTGTATTTTTCATGAGGAATACTGACTTAATTCTATGCTGCTTCTCATGAGACGTATTGACTTAGCACTACTTCTTATGGGTATTCTGGCTTAACTCTGTTGCTTCTTGGGGGGCATATTGACTTAGCGCTATTTTTCATGAGGAATACTGACCTAGCTTTATGATGCTTCTTATATGACGTATTGACTTAGTTCTACTTCTCAAGGGGAATACTGACTTAGCTCAATGCTGCTTCTCTTGGGGCGTATTGACGTAGCACTACTTCTCAAGGGGAATACTAACTTGGCTCTATGCTGCTTCTCATTGGGCGTATTGACTTAGCACTACTCATGGGGAATGTATTGACTTAGCGCTACTTCACATGGGGAATATAGACTTAGCTCTATGCTGTTTCTCATTGTACATGTTGAATTAGCATTACCTCTCTTGGGGAATACTGACTTAGCTCTTTGCTACTTCTCATGGGACCTATTGACTTAGTGCTACTTCTCATGAGGAATACTGACGTAGCACTACTTCTGTCAATACGTCATATGAGAAGCAGCATAGAGCTAAGACAGTATTCCTCATGAGAAGTAGTGCTAAGTCAATATGCCCATGAGAAGCAGCATAGAGCTAAGTCAGTATTCCCCATGAGTAGTGCTACTTCAATACGCCCCATGAGAAGCAGCATAGAGCTAAGTAAGTATTCCCCTTAAGAAGTAGCACTAAGTCAATACGCCATATGAGAAGCAGCATAGAGCTAAGACAGTATTCCCCTTGAGACATAGCGCTAAGTCAATACGTCCCATGAGAATCAGCATAGAGCTAAGTCAGTATTCCCCTTAATAAGAAGCACTAAGTCAATAAGCCCCATGAGAAGTAGCATAGAGCTAAGTCAGTATTCCCCTTAATAAGTAGCACTAAGTCAATAAGCCCCATGAGAAGTAGCATAGAGCTAAGTCAGTATTCCCCTTAATAAGTAGCACTAAGTCAATAAGCCCCATGAGAAGTAGCATAGAGCTAAGTCAGTATTCCTCATGTGAAGTAGCACTAAGTCAATACGTCCCATGAGAAGCAGCATAGAGCTAAGTCAGTATTCCCCATGAAAAGTAGCGCTAAGTCAATACGTCCCATGGGAAGCAGCATAGAACTAAGTCAGTATTCCCTATGAGAAGTAGTGCTACTTAAATACGCCCCATGAGAAGCAGCATAGAGCTAAGTCAGTATTCCCCTTGAGAAGTAGCACTAAGTCAATACGTCCCATGAGAAGCAGCATAGAGCTAAGTCAGTATTCCCCTTGAGAAGTAGCACTAAGTCAATACGTCCCATGAGAAGCAGCATAGAGCTAAGTCAGTATTCCCCATGAAAAGTAGCGCTAAGTCAATACGTCCCATGGGAAGCAGCATAGAGCTAAGTCAGTATTCCCTATGAGAAGTAGTGCTACTTAAATACGCCCCATGAGAAGCAGCATAGAGCTAAGTCAGTATTCCCCTTGAGAAATAGCACTAAGTCAATGCGTCCCATGAGAAGCAGCATAGAGCTAAGTCAGTATTCCCCATGAGTAGTGCTACTTCAATACGCCCCATGAGAAGCAGCATAGAGCTAAGTCAGTATTCCCAATGAGAAGTAGCGCTAATTCAATAGGTACAATGAGAAACAGCATAGAGCTAAGTCCGCATTACCCATGAGAAGTAGAATTAAGTCAATACACCCCATGAGAAGCAGCATAGAGCTAAGACAGTATTCCCCTTGAGACGTAGTGCTAAGTCAATACGTCACATGAGAATCAGCATAGAGCTAAGTCAGTATTCCCCTTAATAAGTAGCACTAAGTCAATAAGCCCCATGAGAAGTAGCATAGAGCTAAGTCAGTATTCCCCATGAGAAGTAGTGCTAAGTCAATATGCCCATGAGAAGCAGCATAGAGCTAAGTCAGTATTCCCCATGAGAAGTAGTGCTATGTCAATATGCCCATGAGAAGTAGCATAGAGCTAAGTCAGTATTCCCCATGAGAAGTAGTGCTAAGTCAATATGCCCAATGAGAAGCAGCATAGAGCTAAGTCAGTATTCCCCATGAGAAGTAGTGCTATGTCAATATGCCCATGAGAAGTAGCATAGAGCTAAGTCAGTATTCCCCATGAGAAGTAGTGCTAAGTCAATATGCCCAATGAGAAGCAGCATAGAGCTAAGTCAGTATTCCCCATGAGAAACAGCATAGAGCTAAGTCAGTATTTCTCATGAGAAGTAGTGCTAAGTCAATATGCCCATGAGAAGCAGCATAGAGCTAAGTCAGTATTCCCCATGAGAAGTAGTGCTATGTCAATATGCCCATGAGAAGTAGCATAGAGCTAAGTCAGTATTCCCCATGAGAAACAGCATAGAGCTAATTCAGTATTCCTCATGAGAAGTAGCACTAAGTCAATACTCCCCATGAGAAGTAGCAAAGAGCTAAGTCAGTATTCCCCATGAGAAGTAGCACTAAGTCAATACTCCCCATGAGAAGTAGCATAGAGCTAAGTCGGTATTCCTCATGAGAAGTAGCACTAAGTCAATACTCCCCATGAGAAGTAGCATAGAGCTAAGTCAATATTCCTCATGAGAAGTAGCATAGAGCTAAGTCGGTATTCCTCATGAGAAGTAGCACTAAGTCAATACTCCCCATGAGAAGTAGCATAGAGCTAAGTCAATATTCCTCATGAGAAGTAGCATAGAGCTAAGTCAGTATTCCTCATGAGAAGTAGCACTAAGTCAATACTCCCCATGAGAAGTAGCATAGAGCTAAGTCAGTATTCCTCATGAGAAGTAGCACTAAGTCAATATTCCTCATGAGAAGTAGCATAGAGCTAAGTCAGTATTCCTCATGTGAAGTAGCACTAAGTCAATATGTCCCATGAGAAGCAGGACAGGCAAGCCTTCCATACAGTTCTTCTGACCGTGCCACCAATTCCATCAATCACACCCTTTCCATCAACCACACAGCCAGTAATAATCAACTTCCTCATCAGGAAAGCAACCAATGAAAAAAATAATGAAACATTGAAAGTGGGAACGGAACAGAATGTTGTGATTCTGTTACCAGCATCTGATGATTCCGTTACCACAAATTATGAGGTGGAAAAATATCTTGAAAACATCTCCTTTTGGTATTGAGCTTGTATAGAGGAACCTTACTACAAACATGAATTTTATGGTACATAAGTCAAATTTTGAAGGAGTAATAAATCTTTTTTTGGTAATGGGATAACCTTAATTATTGTATGTTTTTATTTAGCTACAATCACCAAAGGAAATTACTTATGTGTGAAATTTCACCTTATCATTATGCTAACCCTTATTTTGAAGTATCAATTTTGTCAAAGATTCATATTTTCATTGCATTATATTCAAGTAAGTAAAAGCCTACTCATTTATCTTTTTTTTATCTGAGCGAAACCTAATAGTTTTAAGTCCCATGATGTTATGAATTTTGCAGAAATCATAATTATTTTGCAATATTAAAAAAAATATAGCACCTCAACTGACAAACAAAGCCAAAATCTGGCCTTTGTATCCATTTTTAAATTTTAGGCCCCATGCCCATGATTTAATAGAAATATACCAAGTTATTGGCTATGTTGTAAATTCATCTGTGGATACAATGTGGATGCAAATCTATGCCAGGAGCTGTTATGTAAACTTCAGGGTAATGTCTTACTTTTTTGGACTCTTAGTTGTATTTTTTTTTCTTTCTCAATTTTACAGATGGCTGACCGAAAACTCCTGATACTGTTTGGGAGTCAGACAGGAACAGCTGAAGATACGGCTGAGAGGATTGGCAGAGAAGCCAAACGCCGGCATTTTTCCTGCAAAGTGGAAGCTCTTGACAGCTACAATGTGGTGAGTAACCTTTCATTTGTATCTGAAGGCTATCTTCAACTTTATATCAGTCACCAATCTCTTCTCTCTCCCTCCTTCTCTCTCCCTCCTTCTCTCTCCCTCCTTCTCTCTCCCTTCTTCTCTCTCCCTTCTTCTCTCTCCCTTCTTCTCTCTCCCTTCTTCTCTCTCCCTTCTTCTCTCTCCTTCCTTCTCTCTCCCTTCTCTCTCCCTTCTTTCCTCTCCCTTTGTCTCTCTCCCTTCTTCTCTCTCCCTTCTTCTCTCTCCCTTCTTCTCTCTCCCTTCTTCTCTCTCCCTTCTTCTCTCTCTCCCTCCTTCTCTCTCCCTCCTTCTCTCTCCCTTTGTCTCTCTCCCTTTGTCTCTCTCCCTTTGTCTCTCTCCCTCCTTCTCTCTCCCTTCTTCCCTCTCCCTCCTTCTCTCTCCCTTTGTCTCTCTCCCTTTGTCTCTCTCCCTCCTTCTCTCTCCCTTTGTCTCTCTCCCTTTGTCTCTCTCCCTCCTTCTCTCTCCCTTTGTCTCTCTCCCTTTGTCTCTCTCCCTTTGTCTCTCTCCCTTTGTCTCTCTCCCTCCTTCTCTCTCCCTTTGTCTCTCTCCCTTTGTCTCTCTCCCTCCTTCTCTCTCCCTTCTTCTCTCTCCCTTCTTCTCTCTCCCTACTTCTCTCTCCCTACTTGTCTCTCCCCTCTTCTCTCTCCCCTCTTCTCTCTCCCCTCTTCTCTCTCCCCTCTTCTCTCTCCCCTCTTCTCTCTCTCTCTCTCTCTCCTCTTCTCTCTCCTCTCTCCTCTCTCCTCTTCTATCTCTCCTCTCTCTCTCTCTCTCTCTCTCTCCTCTTCTATCTCTCCTCTCTCTCTCTCTCTCTCCTCTCTCTTCTTCTATCTCTCCTCTCTCTCCTCTCTCCTCTTCTATCTCTCCTCTCTCTCTCTCTCTCTCTCTCTCTCTCTCTCTCTCTCTCTCCTCTCTCCTCTTCTATCTCTCCTCTCTCTCTCCCCTCTTTCTTTTTTATCTTTTTTATTTCTCTCACCCCCCCACTCTGCCTCATAAAGTTTTAACAGTTATATTAAAGTACCTTTAATATGTATTATGATATGTAAATATTTTGTAAATGACATAATATATTGTTATTTACTATTGCCCATCCCCTCTCCAAGCTGAACATTTTTACAGATGCTGGGTTCAGTATCCGTTTAAGTAAACTGAAACCGCTATAGCTTTTTCTAGAAGCTTTTTTGATGAAATACATACTTGTGCATTACAATTTTGGCAGGGATGTCCCTTTGGGGGCCACAAGCATTGCAGCTCCCGGAAACCACTGGCGATTGGCAGCTAGGTGTGACTGCTTCTCCCGATTCGCTGCCCGGCCTTGTCAGGCAGTTTGTAGTGTATTACAGCGACATTAGCTTACAGAATTTGAGCTCCAGCCTATCTTAGGAGTTTAGTCAAAGCACCATTTTCAGACTTATTTTATAGTAAAACCAAACAAAATAAATAAATACACATTGATTATTTTCTTAATTATGTTATTATGGTGCATAGTATACTATACAAATGTTAAAAATAATTATTTTTCCAGCCCCTCCCCCAATTCAAGACTGTATCAATATAATGGTCATGTTGTATATGCAAATATCTACATTGTACTCCTCCACTCGCCATTTCTCTTGCAGTCTAGCAAACGCTACAACATGCTACAGTGTGATTGTTTTATAACAGGGCTATATCAGTTGGTAAAGTGCTACCAGTAACATCAGCACCTGAAAGAGAAAATAGCCTCAGAGAGCAGCAGAAACTTCCCTGTGTAATCCGCATGTGATAGAGAGCGGCTTTATTATCGTCTGTATTACTACCACCTGATAGATAGAACACTAGAACTGTCATCTTGGTGACAAGTGCGACATCTAGTGGTGAGACACACTGTTTCCTTTATGAGAGACTGATGTTGGTCACACAATGAATATTATTAATAATAATAATTTGCTGCTTGTTCATTGATTTTTCTGTAGACATATAATTATTATTTACTTTTAAAGCTCTGTCAAATTCCTTAGTATGGGGTACATAATCAAGGGTATACAATGACACTTAATAAATAGTAACAATAGCATTTTATATACATAAAACAGACTAAACAAATCAAACTAATACAAAAGGAGGAGGACAAAGACTTACTCTGTATTTCTGTACCAGAAAGCAAAGAAATCAAATTTTGTTACTGATACAGATAATGTTTTTGTTTTTTCCTATGGGCAAAAGGAGATAACAGAGGCATTTAAAATGTGAGTCATTTTGTGCTTGTTGCCTACGTCCAACACAGAGGCGCATGTTGCTGTCCCATCTGTCAGCTTAGACAGCCGGAGCCGCAACCGGGGGGCAGAAGGCATCTGCCTTTATATGGTAAGGGAGCGCACTGATCATGTTCCTTTACCACATGAAGCCAGATAGATGATTGTTACAGTCAGTGATACTGTCTGTAACTATCAGCGGTGCCAAGTGGGAGGGGCAGGGTTCCCTAAAATAAAGAAAAATATTTATGATGGGAGAGTGAGGGATGGGGCCCTACGCTACAGAAAAAAGTAATCGCTTGGAGGGGGAGGGTACTCCTACACTACAGAAACATATAGAAAACAAAATACCTCACAAAACATAGTTTGCTATTTGCAAACTGGTGGCCAGTAATAAATATGGCGAAAAACAGTGAGGGGGTGGTGTAAGGGAGCTGTTGGGAGGGGGGGGGATCAGGTGGGTGGTAGGGTAAGGAGGGTCCCCTACACTACAGAAATAAATATATATATATATATATATATATATATATATATATCTATATATATATATATATATATATATAAACTAAACCACATACTGACAGACTGTCTGCCTGGGCCTAAGATGGTGGTGACCAGTGTGGGGCGGGAGGGAAGAGAGCTGTTTGGAAGGGATCAGGTAGTAATCAGGGTTTGGAAGGGTAATCTCTACACTACAGCAAATATAACGTTACAAGCTAACTGATTAACCCATTCACTGCCAGATATTTTAAAAGTGTGGTGCGCAGCTGCAATTAGCGGCCTTCCAATTGCCAAAAACCAATGGTTAAGCCCTGCATGTCTGCTTTTTCTGAACAAAGGGGATCCCAGAGAAGCTTTTACAACCATTTATCGTATGACTGCAGTAGTTGTGTGTACATAATTTCAGTGAGAAACCCAAAGTTTGCGAAAAAGTTAACAATTTTTTTTATGTGATCGTATTTGGTGGCCAAAGAGTGGCATCAAAAATACCAAAACGGGCTTAGATCAAACCTTGGTTGTCTACATTTAACTTATTTATAGTTCTCATACGTAAATCAAATAAAGAAATGCTCTATTTCTGTTTAAACGGAGAGATAGCAAAAATGCTAAAAATTATCTTGTATTTTGGCCAAGTTTTTCGCTCATGGTAGGGAATAGGATAGAGGCATCTGAACATTTTTTTCCCGCAACTTTGTATTGTTAAGCTTTATTTTTCTTATCTTTTTAACTTGGACTGATTAAGTACAGAAATGTATTAGCTCAGCACATATTAAACTGTGCAGCATGTAGGAGAGCCAGGGTTTTAAATTTTATGGAATAAACACCAGCTAGAACAGTTAAAAAAAAATAGATTCCAATTACAGGAAAAGAAAGCAAAATAAAACTTAAGACTTAAAGGGACAGTAAATACTTTGAGACTGTAATATAAAACAATTATGCATAGTAAAGCAGCTGTGCAATATACTTTATTTATTTTGCCCTCTTTTTCTTGTAACTTTAACTTTGATTTAAGTAAAAAAAAAGTTAAAGGGACAGTCAAAATTAAACTTAAAGGGCCACTAAATACATTAGAACAAATGCACAATTAAAGACAATGCAATAGCACTTAGTCTGAACTTAAAATGAGTAGTAGATGTTTTTCTGACAAATTTCAAAGTTATGTCTATTTCCACTCCCCCTGTACCATGTGACAGCCATCAGCCAATCACAAATGCATATATGTATAGTCTGTGAATTCTTGCACATGCTCAGTAGGAGCTGGTGACTCAAAAAGTGAAAATATAAAGAGACTGTGCACATTTTGGTAATGGAAGTAAATTGGAAAGTTCTATCTGTATCATGAAAGTTTAATTTTGACTTTAGTGTCCCTTTAAATTTATTGGATAGAGCATGACATTTTAACCCCTTAATGACCTGGTCTTTCTATGGGGAGTGCAGCTTTCAATAGCATGGTCTCGCCGCTGGTGGCAAGACCCGCGCTATTATAGCCACATAATCCCTTACCCACCAGCGACGTACAGGGCATGTCGCGGCCATTTAGGGGATTAACAACTTTTAATTTTACTTCTATTATCAATTTTTCTTAGTTCTCTTGGTATCCTTTGTTAAAGAATAATCCTAGGTGAGCTCAGGTGTGTGCACGTCTCTTCAGCACTCTATATCAGTAGTGTTTGTTTATAGCAATGTTATACATAGTTACAGACACTGCTGCCATAGACCACTGTAGACACTCCTTGGATAGTTGTTTAAAACTGCATATTCTATCTGAATCATGAAAGTTTATTTTTGACTTTACTGTCCCTTTTTAAAAAGTTAAAAAATAATAATTAGCGTGTACAATGACTCTTGGCTACTGACACTAGCAATACGTGTCTAAGTACAATAGTTTGTGAGGATGGCAATGGATTGTTAGGATCCTTGTCTGCGCCTTCCATAGCCATGCCCCCTCCTAGTGATGTCATGAGTGATGCATACCCCGATATACGTTTCACCACTCTGCTTGCGGCTCATTCAATGAATAGTATGTTACTGGCGGAAGAGAAACATGGCGGCCCTCACATCTAATGTGTAGCTTTGCATCCATATATAATAACGCTTTGTTCTTTATTTATTATAATGTATTTATTAAATCATGTTTTACAGGCAAATCTGATTAAAGAGCCCTTGGTGATATTTGTCTGTGCAACCACAGGACAAGGCGATCCTCCTGATAATATGAAGGTAAGTGGTATCTGAGCTTTATACACCTGGAACAGGGCTTGACAAATCCTAGAAGCAGAGGCCACAGCTCCTAAAATTTGTGGATGTTCTCCATATATTTATATAGAGATATAATTTGCGGACTCTTAAAGGGACACTAAGGTCAAAATTAAACTTTTATGATTCAGATAGAGCACACAGTTTTAAACAACATTACCATTTACTTCCATTGTCATTTTGTTCTCTTTTTATATGCACACTTACAGAGGCACCAGTTACTGCTGAGCATGTGCAAGAGTTCACTGTGTGCATGCATATGAGTCAGTAATTGGCTGGTGACTGTCACATGATGCAGTGGGCAGGGAAATTAAGCCATCTATTAAATTTTTCAGAAAACAAATCTGCTGGCAATTTGAATTTCAAAGCAAGTATAATTTTATAATTTTATTTTGTATTTTATTGTGTATTATATAGTTCTTCTGTATTTAATGATCCTTTAAACAGCGTACAATTGCCTCCTCACCACTTTTTCTGGTTGCTAAATTTAAAATAAATTTGTCAACCCTTAAGGCTGTGACACACTGAGGGCAGTGCACAGCGTGATGATTCAGCTGTGCGCGCTCAGTGTGTCCTGTCTTTTCATCTCTGTGCGCTCAGCCGCGTTGAAATATTTGAACTTCAGAAGCAATGCGCCGCAAAGCAGCTGTTTCGACTTGCGCCGCATCGTTTGCAGTGTGTCACAGCCTTTAGTCTAATAACCAGCAGACGTGGACATGTAAGATATGTGCGTACGTATATGAGTGTTTACAGGATTACATTGAGAGATCCTTGTTCCATGTTTGGCCAGTGGAGCTAATTAGTTACTACTTTTCCTTGTGTAACTCGATGTACCTGATATTACAGTTACTAAAATAATTGTTAATTACCATTGTAATTTAAAACATGGTTTTCTTATATTATTTAATAGTTATGTATATTATTGTTTTTCATTTTTATTATTATTATTAGGGATGTGCATTCGAATTCTTCATTAGGATCCAAACGCTCGTCCTATTCAGCTCTTTTTAGGGCCGTATTTCTTCTTGTGAAAGGTAAACATTTTAAGATGTGGGCAAATCCACATCTTAGTGTTTTGTACTTTCATAAGAAGAAATACGGCTCTGAAAGGAGCCGAATACCATGAGTGTCCGCCATCTTCCACATTCAGATCCTAATGAAGAATCCAAATGCACATCACTAATTATTATTATTATTATCGGTTATTTGTAGAGTGCCAACAGTATTATTATTATTATTAGTGTTTTTATCTTTCGTATATACACGAGCATATGTCTCAGCAGTATACCAAGGGTACAACAAATATATAAAATACCACACGGCTCTACTGGGTGATACGGAAGATTAAATGTCCCTTTCCTTCTTCATGCCCCATGATCTAAAGCTCTCTTCTCTGGGGAAATTATCTAGGAAGTCTCGTCAGTACTGTGAGGTCCCTCAAATAATTTTGGAAAGGCAAATTTTGTCTTGAGAGCCGTTTATATCACTATGCAGGGTCAGGTGTGTGAAGGAAAAATACGTACATTAAAATATTATGCTAAAAAAAAAAATATTTAGTGGGATTTCTCTCCATGCTGATGACTTTTTGATCATAAAGCCCCTGAGTGTTGATCGGTAAATACAAAAAGAATGAAAGCACTGCATTATGGATGGCAATTGAGTTTCAGAAAGATGTATAAAAATGTGCACGCCTGGAATATAGTTCACACAAAGACACAAGACTTTAGATGGGCTTCTCTGGACTGGACATGGACATGAAATCCAAAAATGTTTTTTTATGATTCAGAAAGAACATGGAAATTTAAACAACTTTCTAACTTCTACTATCAAATTTAAAAGCAGGTAGGTAAGCTCAGGAGCTTGCATGTGTGCATGTATATCTCAGCAGTTGCAAGAATGTTATACATTTACAAGAGCACTAGATGGTAGCACTATTTCCTGCCGTGTAGTACTCCAGACGCCTACCTAGGTATCTCTTCAATAAAGAATATCATGAGAACGAAGCAAATTTGATAGAAGTAAATTGGAATTATTTTTAAAATTGTATGCTCTGTCTGATTCACAAAAGAAGCCTATTGGGTTTCATATCCCTTTAAGGCAGCATATAAAGCTTTACAAATGAAAGGAAAGTCTTGCAGAGTGAGGAGGAGATTCCCATAGCATAGGTGGTGATGGTGAATAGTTGCAAAGCAGAAGGAAGTGGTTGGGTGACAAGATGAACCATATAATGGTGCATGACTAGTGGTGTCTCAGATTTGGAATTCTATCTTTTGGGCAGTTGGAAGTCAGTTATGAAACTGACCATGCTTAGCGGTAGAGGAGTTAGGTCAGAAGCATTTAACAAAGATTAGAGTATAAATGATTTGTAGAGAGCAAGTTGATGTTTTTGGCTTCAGGTTTCATTTATTTGTAACTGGTACAAGATCTAGGGATATTATTTTAGGAGCACAGATTCACAGTTAGCGATAGACTTGGCCATTTTACTGTAGTTACAAGTTCAGACATGAGCCCCCTATCTGACCACTTTCGAGGTGAGCACTGGAGCATCTGCACAAGCAATCACTTGAGCAGCTCCGCCCTCTGCTCTCACACAACCAATTGAGCAAGAGCAGAGCTTGTCAATCATCTTGGTCAAGTAAATCAGATGTTTTAAGCAGATGGTGTAGTGATTAGGAAAGACCACGGCTTATTAACTTCAGGTTTCAGGCTTGCTTGAGAAATCGCTATTGCTCCATTTATCAAACTGCTTATAATGGCTCATTGATTACAGGTCGTTGGTATCTTGGTGTTTGAAAACCTTGACAAAACCTGTTACCCACTATGCTTTGGACCTCAGTAATCCTACAATGGCTATTAAAACCTTGTGCTATACCATTTACCTTCTCATGTCCACTAAGTTAGAAATAGCCAGAGCTTGGAAGAGCAAAACTTCTCCATCCCTTCCTCAAGTCATCTCTACGATAATATAAATTAAAAAAATGTAATCTCACCCTCACTCGGTTATGGACAAAATGGATTTCCACATAGAAACATGGCTACCATGGACAGAGATTTTCCCTGACTGATCCAACTAGATAGGACGCTTACTTACTTATTACACGACTATCTTTGTTGAGTTTACCAGTTGAGCCCCCCTTTTTTTTTCTCTCTCCCCTCCTCTTCTCTTCATAAGATAAAAATAAAAAACTATACCCCCTCCCCCTTTTATTGAAGCTACCATTAGCTCTCCCTAGCCCACCTCTCCCTCCTTACTAACTTCAATGCGCTATACATGGCTACTTTACGAGAATGGTATACTATAAGATATACAATTTGATAAAGAGGACTAATTTCCCAACCTCAAACCTATACATCTATACGACAAATGTGTACCCGCTGCTCTTGGCTGGTTGTATATTGTTTACTGTGTTTATTACAATTTTCCCTGCTTGGATACATTGTGATCTTTTTTCTTTTCATGTTTCTAATTTCCTAAATAAGTTTTATTAAAAAACAAACAAACCTTGTGCTATAATGTAAGGGCGGTACTTTCTTTTCTATTTGTTTATGTCTTTATTTCATTTCAGAATTTTTGGAGGTTCGTTTTTCGAAGGAATCTTCCTCAAAATTCCCTCTGTCAGATGGATTATGCAGTCCTGGGCCTTGGGGATTCGTCATATCCAAAGTAACATCCTTTTTTCTAATTTTCATTTGATTGTGCAGTATTATAGCTGACTCTGAACTAAACAGTAATAAGGAAACAGTTTTTAAAAGGATTTGTAGACGTATTTACTTGATTTAAATCTGTACTAGCGTATGATAGATGCTAGAAAGAAGAAAACTTGTGTATATTAAAAAAGTTTACTTTTGTCGCACACAAAAACATTCTTAAAGGGACAGTAAAACACTTTTAAGATTGTAATGTAAAATGTGTGAATGTACCCAGTCAAACAATTTGGCAATATTTTGCCCCATTTAAAGGGACATGAAACCCAAAATTTTTCTTTCATGATTCAGTTTACTTCTATTAGTTAATTTGCTTCCTTCTCTTGTTATCCTTTGCTGAAAGGTTTATTTAGGCAAGCTCAGGAGCAGCAGAGAACCTAGGTTCTAGCTGCTGATTGGTGGCTGCATATATATACTGATTGTCATTGGCTCAGACATGTGTTCAGATAGAAACAAGTAGTGCATTGCTACTCCTTCAACAAATGATACAAAGAGAATGAAGGAAATTCATCAGTTTTTGACATGTTTAATATTAAAGCTTGTAATGTACCTTTTAAAACAATATGTTCTCACGCCGTAACTCAGCCTTGGTATGAAAAAACATGCGGCTAGATTACGAGTTTTGCGTTATACTAAAAAAACAGCAGCGTTATCAGGTTATAACGCTGCTTTTTCACTACCGCTGGTATTACGAGTCTTGCAGGTTTACGGGCACCGCACACTTTTTTGGCCTTACCGCAAATCAATTTACGCAATTTGCGTATAGTCTTTTTTCAATGGGACTTCCATTGCTCCGGTATTACAAGCTTTTTCTCCAACATAGGTGTGTCCGGTCCACGGCGTCATCCTTACTTGTGGGGATATTCTCTTCCCCAACAGGAAATGGCAAAGAGCCCAGCAAAGCTGGTCACATGATCCCTCCTAGGCTCCGCCTACCCCAGTCATTCTCTTTGCCGTTGTACAGGCAACATCTCCACGGAGATGGCTTAGAGTTTTTTAGTGTTTAACTGTAGTTTTTATTATTCAATCAAGAGTTTGTTATTTTAAAATAGTGCTGGTATGTACTATTTACTCAGAAACAGAAAAGAGATGAAGATTTCTGTTTGTATGAGGAAAATGATTTTAGCAACCGTCACTAAAATCCATGGCTGTTCCACACAGGACTGTTGAGAGCAATTAACTTCAGTTGGGGGAACAGTGTGCAGACTTTTGCTGCTTGAGGTATGACACATTCTAACAAGACGATGTAATGCTGGAAGCTGTCATTTTCCCTATGGGATCCGGTAAGCCATGTTTATTACGATCGTAAATAAGGGCTTCAAAAAGGGCTTATTAAGACTGTGGACTTTTTCTGGGCTAAATCGATTCATTATTAACACATATTTAGCCTTGAGGAATCATTTTATCTGGGTATTTTGATATAATAATATCGGCAGGCACTGTTTTAGACACCTTATTCTTTAGGGGCTTTCCCAAAGCATAGGCAGAGCCTCATTTTCGCGCCGGTGTTGCGCACTTGTTTTTGAGAGGCATGGCATGCAGTCGCATGTGAGAGGAGCTCTGATACTTAGAAAAGACTTTCTGAAGGCGTCATTTGGTATCGTATTCCCCTTGGGGCTTGGTTGGGTCTCAGCAAAGCAGATACCAGGGACTGTAAAGGGGTTAAAGTTCAAAACGGCTCCGGTTCCGTTATTTTAAGGGTTAAAGCTTCCAAATTTGGTGTGCAATACTTTTAAGGCTTTAAGACACTGTTGAACAATTCCTTCATGTTTTTTCGCAATTGCAGTAATAAAGTGTGTTCAGTTTAAAATTTAAAGTGACAGTAACGGTTTTATTTTAAAACGTTTTTTGTACTTTGTTATCAAGTTTATGCCTGTTTAACATGTCTGAACTACCAGATAGACTGTGTTCTGAATGTGGGGAAGCCAGAATTCCTATTCATTTAAATAAATGTGATTTATGTGATAATGACAATGATGCCCAAGATGATTCCTCAAGTGAGGGGAGTAAGCATGGTACTGCATCATTCCCTCCTTCGTCTACACGAGTCTTGCCCACTCAGGAGGCCCCTAGTACATCTAGCGCGCCAATACTCCTTACTATGCAACAATTAACGGCTGTAATGGATAATTCTGTCAAAAACATTTTAGCCAAAATGAACCCTTATCAGCGTAAGCGCGACTGCTCTGTTTTAGATACTGAAGAGCATGACGACGCTGATAACAATATTTCTGAAGGGCCCCCAACCCAGTCTGATGGGGCCAGGGAGGTTTTGTCTGAGGGAGAAATTACTGATTCAGGGAACATTTCTCAACAAGCTGAACCTGATGTGATTGCATTTAAATTTAAGTTGGAACATCTCCGCATTCTGCTTAAGGAGGTATTATCCACTCTGGATGATTGTGACAAGTTGGTCATCCCAGAGAAACTATGTAAAATGGACAAGTTCCTAGAGGTGCCGGGGCTCCCAGAAGCTTTTCCTATACCCAAGCGGGTGGCGGACATTGTTAATAAAGAATGGGAAAGGCCCGGTATTCCTTTCGTCCCTCCCCCCATATTTAAAAAATTGTTTCCTATGGTCGACCCCAGAAAGGACTTATGGCAGACAGTCCCCAAGGTCGAGGGAGCGGTTTCCACTTTAAACAAACGCACCACTATACCCATAGAGGATAGTTGTGCTTTCAAAGATCCTATGGATAAAAAATTAGAAGGTTTGCTTAAAAAGATGTTTGTTCAGCAGGGTTACCTTCTACAACCAATTTCATGCATTGTCCCTGTCGCTACAGCCGCATGTTTCTGGTTCGATGAGCTGATAAAGGCGGTCGATAGTGATTCTCCTCCTTATGAGGAGATTATGGACAGAATCAATGCTCTCAAATTGGCTAATTCTTTCACCCTAGACGCCACTTTGCAATTGGCTAGGTTAGCGGCTAAGAATTCTGGGTTTGCTATTGTGGCGCGCAGAGCGCTTTGGTTGAAATCTTGGTCGGCTGATGCGTCTTCCAAGAACAAGCTACTTAACATTCCTTTCAAGGGGAAAACGCTGTTTGGCCCTGACTTGAAAGAGATTATCTCTGATATCACTGGGGGTAAGGGCCACGCCCTTCCTCAGGATCGGCCTTTCAAGGCAAAAAATAAACCTAATTTTCGTCCCTTTCGTAGAAACGGACCAGCCCAAAGTGCTACGTCCTCTAAGCAAGAGGGTAATACTTCTCAAGCCAAGCCAGCTTGGAGACCAATGCAAGGCTGGAACAAGGGTAAGCAGGCCAAGAAACCTGCCACTGCTACCAAGACAGCATGAAATGTTGGCCCCCGATCCGGGACCGGATCTGGTGGGGGGCAGACTCTCTCTCTTCGCTCAGGCTTGGGCAAGAGATGTTCTGGATCCTTGGGCGCTAGAAATAGTCTCCCAAGGTTATCTTCTGGAATTCAAGGGACTTCCCCCAAGGGGGAGGTTCCACAGGTCTCAGTTGTCTTCAGACCATATAAAAAGACAGGCATTCTTACATTGTGTAGAAGACCTGTTAAAAATGGGAGTGATTCATCCTGTTCCATTAAGAGAACAAGGGATAGGGTTCTACTCCAATCTGTTCATAGTTCCCAAAAAAGAGGGAACGTTCAGACCAATCTTAGATCTCAAGATCTTAAACAAGTTTCTCAAGGTTCCATCGTTCAAGATGGAAACCATTCGAACTATTCTTCCTTCCATCCAGGAAGGTCAATTCATGACCACGGTGGATTTAAAGGATGCGTATCTACATATTCCTATCCACAAGGAACATCATCGGTTCCTGAGGTTCGCATTCCTGGACAAACATTACCAGTTCGTGGCGCTTCCTTTCGGATTAGCCACTGCTCCAAGGATTTTCACAAAGGTACTAGGGTCCCTTTTAGCTGTGCTAAGACCAAGGGGCATTGCTGTAGTACCTTACTTGGACGACATTCTAATTCAAGCGTCGTCCCTTCCTCAAGCAAAGGCTCACACGGACATTGTCCTGGCCTTTCTCAGATCTCACGGATGGAAAGTGAACGTGGAAAAGAGTTCTCTATCTCCGTCAACAAGGGTTCCCTTCTTGGGAACAATAATAGACTCCTTAGAAATGAGGATTTTTCTGACAGAGGCCAGAAAAACAAAGCTTCTAGACTCTTGTCGGATACTTCATTCCGTTCCTCTTCCTTCCATAGCTCAGTGCATGGAAGTGATCGGGTTGATGGTAGCGGCAATGGACATAGTTCCTTTTGCGCGCATTCATCTAAGACCATTACAACTGTGCATGCTCAGTCAGTGGAATGGGGACTATACAGACTTGTCTCCGAAGATACAAGTAAATCAGAGGACCAGAGACTCACTCCGTTGGTGGCTGTCCCTGGACAACCTGTCACGAGGGATGACATTCCGCAGACCAGAGTGGGTCATTGTCACGACCGACGCCAGTCTGATGGGCTGGGGCGCGGTCTGGGGATCCCTGAAAGCTCAGGGTCTTTGGTCTCGGGAAGAATCTCTGTTACCGATAAATATTCTGGAACTGAGAGCGATATTCAATGCTCTCAAGGCTTGGCCTCAGCTAGCGAGGGCCAAGTTCATACGGTTTCAATCAGACAACATGACAACTGTTGCGTACATCAACCATCAGGGGGGAACAAGGAGTTCCCTGGCGATGGAAGAAGTGACCAAAATCATTCTATGGGCGGAGTCTCACTCCTGCCACCTGTCTGCTATCCACATCCCAGGAGTGGAAAATTGGGAAGCGGATTTTCTGAGTCGTCAGACATTGCATCCGGGGGAGTGGGAACTCCATCCGGAAATCTTTGCCCAAGTCACTCAGCTGTGGGGCATTCCAGACATGGATCTGATGGCCTCTCGTCAGAACTTCAAAGTTCCTTGCTACGGGTCCAGATCCAGGGATCCCAAGGCGGCTCTAGTGGATGCACTAGTAGCACCTTGGACCTTCAAACTAGCTTATGTGTTCCCGCCGTTTCCTCTCATCCCCAGGCTGGTAGCCAGGATCAATCAGGAGAGGGCGTCGGTGATCTTGATAGCTCCTGCGTGGCCACGCAGGACTTGGTATGCAGATCTGGTGAATATGTCATCGGCTCCACCTTGGAAGCTACCTTTGAGACGAGACCTTCTTGTTCAGGGTCCGTTCGAACATCCGAATCTGGTTTCACTCCAGCTGACTGCTTGGAGATTGAACGCTTGATCTTATCGAAGCGAGGGTTCTCAGATTCTGTTATCGATACTCTTGTTCAGGCCAGAAAGCCTGTAACTAGAAAGATTTACCACAAAATTTGGAAAAAATATATCTGTTGGTGTGAATCTAAAGGATTCCCTTGGGACAAGGTTAAGATTCCTAGGATTCTATCCTTCAAGAAGGATTGGACAAAGGACTATCTGCAAGTTCCCTGAAGGGACAGATTTCTGCCTTGTCTGTGTTACTTCACAAAAAGCTGGCCGCTGTGCCAGATGTTCAAGCCTTTGTTCAGGCTCTGGTTAGAATTAAGCCTGTTTACAAACCTTTGACTCCTCCTTGGAGTCTCAATTTAGTTCTTTCAGTTCTTCAGGGGGTTCCGTTTGAACCCTTGCATTCCGTTGATATTAAGATATTATCTTGGAAAGTTTTGTTTTTAGTTGCAATTTCTTCTGCTAGAAGAGTTTCAGAATTATCTGCTCTGCAGTGTTCTCCTCCTTATCTGGTGTTCCATGCAGATAAGGTGGTTTTACGTACTAAACCTGGTTTTCTTCCAAAAGTTGTTTCTAATAAAAACATTAACCAGGAGATTATCGTACCTTCTCTGTGTCCGAAACCAGTTTCAAAGAAGGAACGTTTGTTGCACAATTTGGATGTTGTTCGCGCTCTAAAATTCTATTTAGATGCTACAAAGGATTTTAGACAAACATCTTCCTTGTTTGTTGTTTATTCCGGTAAAAGGAGAGGGCAAAAAGCAACTTCTACCTCTCTCTCTTTTTGGATTAAAAGCATCATCAGATTGGCTTATGAGACTGCCGGACGGCAGCCTCCCGAAAGAATCACAGCTCATTCCACTAGGGCTGTGGCTTCCACATGGGCCTTCAAGAACGAGGCTTCTGTTGATCAGATATGTAGGGCAGCGACTTGGTCTTCACTGCACACTTTTACCAAATTTTACAAGTTTGATACTTTTGCTTCTTCTGAGGCTATTTTTGGGAGAAAGGTTTTGCAAGCCGTGGTGCCTTCCATTTAGGTGACCTGATTTGCTCCCTCCCTTCATCCGTGTCCTAAAGCTTTGGTATTGGTTCCCACAAGTAAGGATGACGCCGTGGACTGGACACACCTATGTTGGAGAAAACAGAATTTATGTTTACCTGATAAATTACTTTCTCCAACGGTGTGTCCGGTCCACGGCCCGCCCTGGTTTTTTTAATCAGGTCTGATAATTTATTTTCTTTAACTACAGTCACCACGGTACCATATGGTTTCTCCTATGCAAATATTCCTCCTTAACGTCGGTCGAATGACTGGGGTAGGCGGAGCCTAGGAGGGATCATGTGACCAGCTTTGCTGGGCTCTTTGCCATTTCCTGTTGGGGAAGAGAATATCCCCACAAGTAAGGATGACGCCGTGGACCGGACACACCGTTGGAGAAAGTAATTTATCAGGTAAACATAAATTCTGTTTTTTTGTTGTCCCAAAAAGTGAGCGGTACACCCTATCCCGTCAAGATTGATAACACATTCTAAAGTCAGTAGTTTTACACTGCAAATCTGTAACATAAAACTCATAACTAAAGTGTTAAAAAGTACACTAACACCCATAAACTACCTATTAACCCCTAAACTGAGGCCCTCCCGCATCGCAAACACTAAAATAAAATTATTAACCCCTAATCTGTCGCTCCCGATATCGCCGCCACAAGAATAAACATATTAACCCCTAAACCGCCACACTCCCACCTCGCAAACACTTGTTAAATATTATTAACCCCTAATCTGCCGCCCCTAACATCGCCACCTACCTACATTTATTAACCCCTAATCTGCCGCCCCCAATGTCTAACGCTAACACCCCCTAACTTAAATATAATTTAAATAAATTTAACTACAAATTACTATCATTAACTAAATAATTCCTATTTAAAACTAAATACTTACCTATAAAATAAACCCTAAGCTAGCTACACTATAACTAATAGTTACATTGTATCTAGCTTAGGGTTTATTTTTATTTTACCTGCAAGTTTGTATTTATTTTAACTAGGTAGAATAGTTACTAAATAGTTATTAACTACCTAGCTAAAATAAATACAAATTTACCTGTAAAATAAAACCTAACCTAAGTTACACTAACACCTAACACTACACTACAATTAAATAAATTACCTAAATTAAATACAATTAAATAAATTAAATACAATTAGCTAAATTACAAAAAACCCCCAGTAAATTACAGAAAATAAAAAACAAATTACAAGATATTTAAACTAATTATACCTAATTTAATAGCCCTATCAACCCCCCCCCCCCCAAAAAAAAAATAAACCCACCCTAGTCTAAACTACCAATAGCCCTTAAAAGGGTCTTTTGCGGGGCATTGCCCCAAAGAAATCAGCTCTTTTACCTGAAAAAAAAATAATAAAACCCTAACTAAAAAAAACCTAAGATTCCCATTGCCCTGAAAAGGGCATTTGGATGGGCATTGCCCTTAAAAGGGCATTTAGCTCTATTGCTGCCCAAAGCCCTAACCTAAAAATAAAACACACCTAATAAACCCTTAAAAAAAACCTAACACTAACCCCCTGAAGATCCACTTACAGTTTTGAAGACCGGACATCCATCCTCAACGATGCCGGGAGAAGTCCTCATCGAAGCGGCAAGAAGTCCTCAACGAAGCCGGGAGAAGTCTTCATCCAAGCCGGGAGAAGTGGTCCTCCAGACGGGCAGAAGTCTTCATCCAGACGGCATCTTCTATCTTCATCCATTCGGCGCGGAGCGGGTCCATCTTCAAGACATCCGGCGCGGAGCATCCTCTTCTGCCGACGACTACCCGACGAATGAAGGTTCCTTTAAGTGGCGTCATCCAAGATGGCGTCCCTTAGATTCCGATTGGCTAATAGAATTCTATCAGCCAATCGGAATTAAGGTTGAAAAAAATCTTATTGGCTGATGCAATCAGCCAATAGGATTGAGCTTCAATCCTATTGGCTGATCCAATCAGCCAATAGGATTGAGCTCGCATTCTATTGGCTGATTGGAACAGCCAATAGAATGCAAGCTCAATCCTATTGGCTGATTGGATCAGCCAATAGGATTGAAGCTCAATCCTTTGGGCTGCAATAGAGCTAAATGCCCTTTTAAGGGTAATGCCCATCCAAATGTCCTTTTCAGGGCAATGGGGAGCTTAGGTTTTTTTTAGTTAGGGTTTTATTTGGGGGATTGGTTGTGTGGGTGGTGGGTTTTACTGTTGGGGGTTGTTTGTATTTTGTTCAGGTAAAAGAGCTGATTTCTTTGGGGCAATGCCCCGCAAAAGGCCCTTTTAAGGGCTATTGGTAGTTTAGTATAGGCTAGGTTTTTTTCAAATTTTTTTAGTTGTGTATGAAAATTTCAGTTAAAAGGACAGTAAAGTCAGCATTCAATTCTCATAATTCAGATAGGGCATGCAATTATAAACAACTCTCCAATTTAATTTTTTCATCAAATTTTCTTTGTTCTCTTGGTACTCTTAGTTGAAAGCTAAACCTAGGTAGGTTTATATGCTAATTTCTAAGCCCTTGATGGCCGCCTCTTTTCTTAAATCATTTTGACAGTTTTTCACAGCTATACACTGCTAGTTCATGTGTGTCATACAGATAACATTGTGCTCACTCAGTCAGCACTGATTGGCTAAAATGCAAGTCTGTCAAAAGAACTGAAATAAGGAGGCAGTCTGCAGAGGCCTAGATACAAGGTAATTATAGAGGTAAAAAGTGTATTAATATAACAGTGTTAGTTATGCAAAACTGGGGGATGGGTAATAAAGGGATTATCTATCTTTTTAAACAATAAACAATTTCAAGTAGACTGTCCCTTTAAAGCTGTATGTGAGTAAAACCTTTATTTTTAGTCTCTAGAGTTTGCCCTTTTATGAGCCGGTATGTAGTATCCATGTTTAGCTCTTTCTAAGTTGTTTTACAACCATTGTTTAGTTTGTTAATCCTTAAAGGTGTCGCTCAGGGTTTGCTTAACCCCTTGAGTGCTAACGACGGCGCAGAGCCGTCGCTAGCACTCTCCCACATTGAGGGAGATCTGGGGGCTCCCACTCGCTCCTACCCCGGCGATCAGACCTGCATAGTGACAGGCGTCGCCGGGGCTTCCCGTTTTGCATGGTGACGTCACTCGCAATGACGTGATGACGTCACCGCGCAACTTTATTAACAAACTGACAATACAAAGTATAGGGAAAGGGGACATGCTGCTTAGACGCCTGTATCTCAGGCATATAAGCAGCTACAGACCCCCAAGACACACTGTTGTTAAGTTAATCGCCTAACCTTTCCAATGATGTAAGTCTTGGGGATCTGAAAAAAATATATAAAAGTTAAAAAAACAAAAAAACAAAAAAAAAAAAACTTCAATCACCTTAGCACCCAGGTGGGAAAGTGCTTAGCACTCAAAGGGTTAAAGGGATGGGAAACACAAGATTTTTCATTTATGATTCAAACAGATCATACAATTTTAAAAAGTTCCCAATATTAGTCTATTATGACGTTTGCTTCTGTTTTATGGTACACTTTGTTGAAGAGATACTTAGGTAGGTAATGTGCACGTGCCTTGACCTCTACTGCCACAGCTAGTGACCTTGCAAATATATAACATTGTGAAAAGTATTTCTAGCAAAACTGCTGCCATTAGGTTCTCGATTTATTGAAGTGTTATTGAATGCGCCTAGCGATTTACTTTTCAACTGAAGATACCAAGAGAATGAAGTAAATTTGATAACCGATATAAATTGGAAAGTTTTTTTTTTTTTTTTTTTAACTTTACACTATGGAGTAGATTTATTAAGAGGTGAGCGGAAATGATTCGGTGGTGAAATGCTTGTGCAATGCCGCCCCCTGTTTACTGGCGGCCGCTAGCAGGGGTCGTCAATCATCCCAAACGTATCGTATCTGGATGATTTCAGTCCGCCGCATAAATGGTGGTGGGGAAGTTAAGGAGCAGCGATAGGGCTCAGAAGCGGCATCTGCTGCTTAATAAATAGACCCCTATATCTGAATCATGAAAGAAACATTTTGGGATTTATGTCCCTTTTAATCAACACGGTAATAAAAGGTAATTTCTTTAGAATACCTAAAGAACTGAGTCTGGGCGTGTCGTCACTAGCAGCTTTAAAGGACATTAAACACTTAGGTCTAGATTACAAGTGAGGTGCAAGCGACATCGTGTTTTCTTGATCTGTTTTAATTGCACTTATTTTACAAGTTATATACAACTATATGTATAGTTGTCATCGGTAAATTAAAAAAAAACCTTCTATTTCTTTTTCTATTTTTCTATGTTTTATGCATTAGCATAGTAGTCTGTACACGATCTGCCAAGATTGACTATTTTAAAGGGACATGCACCTTTCAAAAAGGAAATGCTCTGAGTTATACAACATATTATTGTTACGCTATTGCTGGCATAAACCATGTGTTTATTTCCTGCATCTTGCTTAAGTATGCTAGGTAAGCTTTTCATCAAAGGATACCAAGAGAACAAAGTAGATATGATAATAGAAGTAGATTGAATAGTGTCTTAACATTGCCTGCGCTGAGCTATCATTTTGACTCGTATGTCCCTTTTAATCAAATAAGATACACAAATGTTAAACGGACAGTATACTAAAAAGTGAATTCCTCATAAATTATTTACTTATACGTAGTGAACAAAAAAACATTGCAATGTACATTCAGAACTTATTTTGCCTTTTTTTCCCTGTGTTTTTCTTTGTTAAATGTAGATCCCTAAACCTTCTACATGCTGCACAGTGATTGCTTTATACTCATAGTTTTTATTTATTTATTTATATATATATTTTTGTACCTTTTCCTAATTGGTCACAAAAATAAGATAAATAGCTCTTGTTTTTTTTTTTTTAAAGGGTTTGTCCCATAAAGCAAAACAAATTTTATAGGACAACAAGCATTCTTTGCTATAAAATTAATATTGTATTTATTTATCTTACACACACACACACACAAATATATATATTCAATCCTAAGCAATCAAGGTATATACTAACATGTTTTCCAGCTGCATTTTCAGATTCAAATTTTCATTTACTTAGACCATATTTTTATTTATTTATTTGCATTTCAGTTCTTAATATACTTATTTATTTGTATACAGGTAATATGAAGTCGCTGCTTTTTTTCTTTTTTTGCACATAGGTTTAACTTCATCGCCAAAAAACTTCATAAGCGTCTAATGCAGCTTGGAGCCAGTCCCATCCAACCTGCGGCACTGGGAGATGATCAGCATGAACTGGGGTATGTTTCTCTTGTACACAGGAAGTCCCATTTAGATGTGCCTGTAGTATACTCTAGTCCAGCATTTTCTGCTTGCTTCATATACTTATGTCCGTGTCCTGCCGTAGTACTGTAAGGGGAAATTGATCATAGATAGAGGCTGCTAAATGTTCAGATACCTAACAACATTACTATGAAATGTTCTGCCCTTTAGTATGTTTGCAATGATTCATTTTACTTGCAGGAATGTATAAAATTGTTTACTATTAACCAATGTATCTTTATTTTTTTATTTGAAATAGCTCATTTGCGTGTTGAAACCACTGCCTATATTACAAATTCCAGTACTGCAGTATTAGCTGTAGAAAAGATATGTACACAAGATATAGCAGATAAAATTAAACTCCAAAATGAGAGATGGGAGTGAGAGAGAAAGAGAGAGATCATCCTGTTTGAAAGGGTGGATTTTGCATCCGCTTTGAATACGATAAACTATTATCAGCTGCTTGTACATTGTCCATTTAATAGAGCGAGCTTTTGGCAGTCAAGTGGTTAAATCACATACAAGTGCAAAAATAAAATGTTTGTGTGTTTGTTGGAGATTTTTATTTTGCTTAGACTGTATATTTTCAATATGTAGGTATGCTTCAGGGAGTTTCGTGTCCCTTTAAGCTTTAAGTGCTGATATATATTCTAGATTTTATTAAAAAATATTGTTTTCTTTAATGTTCCTTTTATATTTTGGTAGAAAGTTTTACGAACATGTCATGTGAGAACATTTTTTAGAAGATTATCACAAATTTTGTCACACAGTCTCAAAAGGTTTTTGTCACACCTATTTGTTATTGGAAGGAAAATGTGTTCAGGCGAACAGCTAATATTACTTAATTGTATTCAAAGCTGTTGCAGGAACACCCTTTCAAATGGACTGGGTCTGTCTCTAATAAAAGGTAAATTACTTATTTGTAAACCATTTTATACAGTCCAGTAATTAAAAACGGATCATTGGGAGAACATATTACAATACAATGTCCCTTTAATCAAGCATGGTCAGCCACTGTACAGTAGAATTAGGAACGACCTCTAAACTTACTGTCTGACTGAAAAGATCTTATGTTGTATCTTCTGTATCTAGACCAGATGCGGTTGTGGATCCTTGGCTGAAAGATCTGTGGTTAAAGATTGTGTCATTGTATCCTCTACCTGCAGGCCTCAGTATAATCCGTGACAATGTGATGTAAGTATTAGTAATAATAAAGCTGTTCCCAACTTAAATTACACCCCTGATTTAGTTTTATATGCCTGGTACACCCCAGTGCTTCCAATTGTATTAGTGAGATCTGTGTGAAAATATTGGGAACTGATTATAATCAGTGAATATTACTCAGTGCGTGTCTCTGAGATACACCATGAAATATTAGCAGTTTTTACCTTAACCCAAATCCAGCTGTGACACCCTAGTTTTACTCCATACATCTCTTTCTTTTATTCTTATATCATATTCCATCTTAGTTCTCTCCATTTCACCAACTCTACCTTTTCACCCCCCGTATGTCTCCTGTTTCGTTCACATTCTTTTATGCTCCATCTCTTATACCTGTATCTTTATTACACCTTTCCATGAGCATCCAAAGAAGGCGCCAATTGGGCAAATGCCTTCATGCATTGGGCATGTCTATTGGCTGATCTTTGGGAGCATGTCTATTGGCTGATCTTTGGGAGCATGTCTATTGTCTGATCTTTGGGAGCATGTCTATTGTCTGATCTTTGGGAGCATGTCTATTGTCTGATCTTTGGGAGCATGTCTATTGACTGATCTTTGGGAGCATGTCTATTGGCTGATCTTTGGGAGCATGTCTATTGACTGATCGTTGGGAGCATGTCTATTGGCTGATCTTTGGGAGCATGTCTATTGACTGATCTTTGGGAGCATGTCTATTGACTGATCGTTGGGAGCATGTCTATTGACTGATCTTTGGGAACATGTCTATTGACTGATCTTTGGGAGCATGTCTATTGGCTGATCTTTGGGAGCATGTCTACTGGCTGATCTTTGGGAGCATGTCTACTGGCTGATCTTTGGGAGCATGTCTATTGACTGATCTTTGGGAGCATGTCTATTGGCTGATCTTTGGGAGCATGTCTATTGGCTGATCTTTGGGAGCATGTCTATTGGCTGATCTTTGGGAGCATGCCTACTGGCTGATCTTTGGGAGCATGCCTACTGGCTGATCTTTGGAAGCAGTATGCATTGTAGATGTGCTTGTCACCCCTTACTGGAAAGAGGTGTATTTGCCTCTTTTATACGGTAATAAGGGGTTTACCTTGTTGAAGGTCTGGAACCAAGCTTGTAGGAGATGTGTAGTATCCAGATGTCAGGAGTAGGCTGAAGTTATTACTAAATAAGCAGAACCTATTGTCAGCACCCAAGGGTAATCCAGAAAAATAGTCAGCAGCCGGTACAAAGTTCAATACCAGAGTATCTGTCAGGAAGTAAACTTCACAAATAGTAGGCAAAAAAAGTCAAAAGTTCTGTTCCAGAGGTCAGCAACAGTATATCAGACCACACTTCATGGTACAGCTACGGATAAGACTGGGTGCATAAACCAGGACATAACTAGGGGTGAAACCAGGAAAGCAGATCAGGGACAAAAACACCAGGACTTCCATAAGAATAACCAAGCACTGACTAGCGTTAGCAGAGGTCTTTTAACACCTTCCCCATAGGCACCGAAACAACTGCAAGGTCACTTCTGATGTACAAGTTACAAATAGCGCTATAGTTAGAGCAGGTAATACAATTGGCAATGCTATTAGAAGTCTGTAGGTTCTGTGTAATAAACTTAGTTCCTGTTCTGGTAATGAGATGCCTATAGTGCACTCTATGTTGTCAGTAGCACTAAGCTCCTCCCCTTAGCGCAGTCTTGAACTCTAGCAGCGCTCACAGCGCCCTTCTCAGTGCTCCACAGAATCATCATCCTGTTCCAGACTTCAGATTAGCACAATCCCTACTTTTATCAGGTAAGGACCTAGGAGCCGAACTAGTGTGAAATGTCAGGTTTAGAGTAAGAAATATGCAAGGGTTCTAAATCTCTTTCTCCTTTTTAAAAATGAAACCCATAGATCTACAAGACCCCTACAGTGAAATTGAAGAGACTCCTTTTTAAAATGAAGTTTATAGATATCACATGACCATATGTTTATCAAATGGTTAATGTAAAATACCTATTTCTTATGTCACTAGATACTTGTTTTTGAGCCATTAAAATGGGTTGGTGTTATAACTACAATCCCCAAAAACATAATTTCTTCGGTTGCCCTTGTTCTCCCAGTCATCTATTTCCTTCTTTCCTTTCTAACCCTAGTTAGGTTACATGTGATGCACCCTATGGTAGCCTTCATGTTACAGTTTCTTCTCCTTGGTCTTGCAAAATGTATTTTTTATATATCGCTAACATTAACACAATCAAGGTAACAAACAGACCTTTAAAAATGCACTTTATTTTATTTTGTTCGGGTATCTCATAATAAAGACATCCCAATTTAGAGATAATTTCTGAAGTTAAATAATTGATCCATCCTTAGTCTATATAAAGATAGAGCTCTGGTGTACATTATGTATTTACCACCTGTTTGAACTTAAATTACTGATAATTTAAACCTGTGGCATTTCCTGGAATGTGTCACTTTCTTTTACTGGCTCAGTTAATTTAGCTAATATTTGTTACACTGGGCGACATGGTGTTTTTCTTGGTGATATGAAACGTAAAAAAAAAGTTACGTAATGTAACATTCTGAAACATCCTAGCGACTATGTGCAGAATTCTGTAACATTACCCTAGCGACTGTGCAGAATTCTGTAACATTATCCTAGCGACTGTGCAGAATTCTGTAACATTAACCTAGCGACTATGTGCAGAATTCTGTAACATTATCCTAGCGACTATGTGCAGAATTCTGTAACGTTATCCTGCGACTGTGCAGAATTCTGTAACATTATCCTAGCGGCTATGTGCAGAATTCTGTAACATTATCCTAGCGACTGTGCAGAATTCTGTAACATTATCCTAGCGACTATGTGCAGAATTCTGTAACATTATCCTAGCGACTATGTGCAGAATTCTGTAACTTTATCCTAGCGACTGTGCAGAATTCTGTAACATTAACCTAGCGACTATGTGCAGAATTCTGTAACATTATCCTAGCGACTGTGCAGAATTCTGTAACATTAACCTAGCGACTATGTGCAGAATTCTGTAACATTAACCTAGCAACTATGTGCAGAATTCTGTAACATTACCCTAGCAACTATGTGCAGAATTCTGTAACATTACCCTAGCGACTATGTGCAGAATTCTGTAACATTAACCTAGCGACTATGTGCAGAATTCTGTAACATTACCCTAGCAACTATGTGCAGAATTCTGTAACATTACCCTAGCAACTATGTGCAGAATTCTGTAACATTACCCTAGCAACTATGTGCAGAATTCTGTAACATTAACCTAGCGACTATGTGCAGAATTCTGTAACATTACCCTAGCAACTATGTGCAGAATTCTGTAACATTACCCTAGCAACTATGTGCAGAATTCTGTAACATTAAAGTCGCTAGGTTAATGTTGTAGAATTCTGCACATAGTAAAAAAAAAGTTAAGTAATGTAACATTCTGAAACATCCTTGCGACTATGTGCAGAATTCTGTAACATTATCCTAGCGACTGTGCAGAATTCTGTAACATTACCCTAGCGACTGTGCAGAATTCTGTAACATTATCCTAGCGACTGTGCAGAATTCTGTAACATTACCCTAGCGACTATGTGCAGAATTCTGTAACTTTATCCTAGCGACTATGTGCAGAGTTCTGTAACATTACCCTAGCGACTATGTGCAGAATTCTGTAACATTATCCTAGCGACTGTGCAGAATTCTGTAACATTACCATAGCGACTATGTGCAGAATTCTGTAACATTACCCTAGCAACTATGTGCAGAATTCTGTAACATTACCCTAGCAACTATGTGCAGAATTCTGTAACATTAACCTAGCGACTATGTGCAGAATTCTGTAACATTACCCTAGCAACTATGTGCAGAATTCTGTAACATTACCCTAGCAACTATGTGCAGAATTCTGTAACATTAAAGTCGCTAGGTTAATGTTGTAGAATTCTGCACATAGTAAAAAAAAAGTTAAGTAATGTAACATTCTGAAACATCCTTGCGACTATGTGCAGAATTCTGTAACATTATCCTAGCGACTGTGCAGAATTCTGTAACATTACCCTAGCGACTGTGCAGAATTCTGTAACATTATCCTAGCGACTGTGCAGAATTCTGTAACATTACCCTAGCGACTATGTGCAGAATTCTGTAACTTTATCCTAGCGACTATGTGCAGAGTTCTGTAACATTATCCTAGCGACTGTGCAGAATTCTGTAACTTTATCCTAGCGACTATGTGCAGAATTCTGTAACATTATCCTAGCGACTGTGCAGAATTCTGTAACATTACCATAGCGACTATGTGCAGAATTATGTAACTTTATCCTAGCGACTATGTGCAGAATTCTTTAACATTATCCTAGCGACTATGTGCAGAATTCTGTAACATTATCCTAGCGACTATGTGCAGAATTCTGTAGCTTTATCCTAGCGACTGTGCAGAATTCTGTAACATTATCCTAGCGACTATGTGCAGAATTCTGTAACTTTATCCTAGCGACTATGTGCAGAATTCTGTAACATTACCCTAGCGACTATGTGCAGAATTCTGTAACTTTATCCTAGCGACTATGTGCAGAATTCTGTAACTTTATCCTAGCGACTATGTGAAGAATTCTGTAACATTATCCTAGCGACTATGTGCAGAATTCTGTAACATTATCCTAGCGACTATGTGCAGAATTCTGTAGCTTTATCCTAGCGACTGTGCAGAATTCTGTAACATTATCCTAGCGACTATGTGCAGAATTCTGTAACTTTATCCTAGCGACTATGTGCAGAATTCTGTAACATTACCCTAGCGACTATGTGAAGAATTCTGTAACATTATCCTAGTGACTATGTGCAGAGTTCTGTAACATTATCCTAGCGACTATGTGCAGAATTCTGTAACTTTATCCTAGCGACTATGTGCAGAATTCTGTAACATTACCCTAGTGACTATGTGCAGAATTCTGTAACATTATCCTAGCGACTATGTGCAGAATTCTGTAACTTTATCCTAGCGACTATGTGCAGAATTCTGTAACATTATCCTAGCGACTGTGCAGAATTCTGTAACATTATCCTAGCGACTATGTGCAGAATTCTGTAACTTTATCCTAGCGACTATGTGCAGAATTCTGTAACATTACCCTAGCGACTGTGCAGAATTCTGTAACATTACCCTAGCGACTATGTGCAGAGTTCTGTAACATTATCCTAGCGACTATGTGCAGAATTCTGTAACATTATCCTAGCGACTATGTGCAGAATTCTGTAACATTATCCTAGCGACTATGTGCAGAATTCTGTAACATTACCCTAGCGACTATGTGCAGAATTCTGTAACATTATCCTAGCGACTATGTGCAGAATTCTGTAACATTATCCTAGCGACTATGTGCAGAATTCTGTAACATTACCCTAGCGACTATGTGCAGAATTCTGTAACATTATCCTAGCGACTATGTGCAGAATTCTGTAACATTAACCTAGCGACTATGTGCAGAATTCTGTAACATTACCCTAGCAACTATGTGCAGAATTCTGTAACATTACCCTAGCAACTATGTGCAGAATTCTGTAACATTAAAGTCGCTAGGTTAATGTTGTAGAATTCTGCACATAGTAAAAAAAAAGTTAAGTAATGTAACATTCTGAAACATCCTTGCGACTATGTGCAGAATTCTGTAACATTATCCTAGCGACTGTGCAGAATTCTGTAACATTACCCTAGCGACTGTGCAGAATTCTGTAACATTATCCTAGCGACTGTGCAGAATTCTGTAACATTACCCTAGCGACTATGTGCAGAATTCTGTAACTTTATCCTAGCGACTATGTGCAGAGTTCTGTAACATTATCCTAGCGACTGTGCAGAATTCTGTAACTTTATCCTAGCGACTATGTGCAGAATTCTGTAACATTATCCTAGCGACTGTGCAGAATTCTGTAACATTACCATAGCGACTATGTGCAGAATTATGTAACTTTATCCTAGCGACTATGTGCAGAATTCTTTAACATTATCCTAGCGACTATGTGCAGAATTCTGTAACATTATCCTAGCGACTATGTGCAGAATTCTGTAGCTTTATCCTAGCGACTGTGCAGAATTCTGTAACATTATCCTAGCGACTATGTGCAGAATTCTGTAACTTTATCCTAGCGACTATGTGCAGAATTCTGTAACATTACCCTAGCGACTATGTGCAGAATTCTGTAACTTTATCCTAGCGACTATGTGCAGAATTCTGTAACTTTATCCTAGCGACTATGTGAAGAATTCTGTAACATTATCCTAGCGACTATGTGCAGAATTCTGTAACATTATCCTAGCGACTATGTGCAGAATTCTGTAGCTTTATCCTAGCGACTGTGCAGAATTCTGTAACATTATCCTAGCGACTATGTGCAGAATTCTGTAACTTTATCCTAGCGACTATGTGCAGAATTCTGTAACATTACCCTAGCGACTATGTGAAGAATTCTGTAACATTATCCTAGTGACTATGTGCAGAGTTCTGTAACATTATCCTAGCGACTATGTGCAGAATTCTGTAACTTTATCCTAGCGACTATGTGCAGAATTCTGTAACATTACCCTAGTGACTATGTGCAGAATTCTGTAACATTATCCTAGCGACTATGTGCAGAATTCTGTAACATTATCCTAGCGACTGTGCAGAATTCTGTAACATTATCCTAGCGACTATGTGCAGAATTCTGTAACTTTATCCTAGCGACTATGTGCAGAATTCTGTAACATTACCCTAGCGACTGTGCAGAATTCTGTAACATTACCCTAGCGACTATGTGCAGAGTTCTGTAACATTATCCTAGCGACTATGTGCAGAATTCTGTAACATTATCCTAGCGACTATGTGCAGAATTCTGTAACATTATCCTAGCGACTATGTGCAGAATTCTGTAACATTACCCTAGCGACTATGTGCAGAATTCTGTAACATTATCCTAGCGACTATGTGCAGAATTCTGTAACATTATCCTAGCGACTATGTGCAGAATTCTGTAACATTACCCTAGCGACTATGTGCAGAATTCTGTAACATTATCCTAGCGACTATGTGCAGAATTCTGTAACATTATCCTAGCGACTATGTGCAGAATTCTGTAACTTTATCCTAGCGACTATGTGCAGAATTCTGTAACATTATCCTAGCGACTATGTGCAGAATTCTGTAACTTTATCCTAGCGACTATGTGCAGAATTCTGTAACATTATCCTAGCGACTATGTGCAGAATTCTGTAACATTACCCTAGCGACTGTGCAGAATTCTGTAACATTATCCTAGCGACTGTGCAGAATTCTGTAACATTACCCTAGCGACTGTGCAGAATTCTGTAACATTACCATAGCGACTATGTGCAGAATTATGTAACTTTATCCTAGCGACTATGTGCAGAATTCTTTAACATTATCCTAGCGACTATGTGCAGAATTCTGTAACATTATCCTAGCGACTATGTGCAGAATTCTGTAGCTTTATCCTAGCGACTGTGCAGAATTCTGTAACATTATCCTAGCGACTATGTGCAGAATTCTGTAACATTATCCTAGTGACTATGTGCAGAATTCTGTAACATTATCCTAGCGACTATGTGCAGAATTCTGTAACATTACCCTAGCGACTATGTGCAGAATTCTGTAACTTTATCCTAGCGACTATGTGCAGAATTCTGTAACATTATCCTAGCGACTATGTGCAGAATTCTGTAACATTATCCTAGCGACTATGTGCAGAGTTCTGTAACATTATCCTAGCGACTATGTGCAGAATTCTGTAACATTATCCTAGCGACTATGTGCAGAGTTCTGTAACATTATCCTAGCGACTATGTGCAGAGTTCTGTAACATTATCCTAGCGACTATGTGCAGAATTCTGTAACATTATCCTAGCGACTATGTGCAGAATTCTGTAGCTTTATCCTAGCGACTGTGCAGAATTCTGTAACATTATCCTAGCGACTATGTGCAGAATTCTGTAACTTTATCCTAGCGACTATGTGCAGAATTCTGTAACATTACCCTAGCGACTATGTGAAGAATTCTGTAACATTATCCTAGTGACTGTGCAGAATTCTGTAACATTATCCTAGCGACTATGTGCAGAATTCTGTAACATTATCCTAGCGACTATGTGCAGAATTCTGTAACTTTATCCTAGCGACTATGTGCAGAATTCTGTAACATTACCCTAGCGACTATGTGCAGAATTCTGTAACATTACCCTAGCGACTGTGCAGAATTCTGTAACATTACCCTAGCGACTATGTGCAGAATTCTGTAACATTACCCTAGCGACTGTGCAGAATTCTGTAACATTACCCTAGCGACTGTGCAGAGTTCTGTAACATTATCCTAGCGACTATGTGCAGAATTCTGTAACATTATCCTAGCGACTATGTGCAGAATTCTGTAACTTTATCCTAGCGACTATGTGCAGAATTCTGTAACATTACCCTAGCGACTATGTGCAGAATTCTGTAACATTACCCTAGCGACTGTGCAGAATTCTGTAACATTACCCTAGCGACTATGTGCAGAATTCTGTAACATTACCCTAGCGACTGTGCAGAATTCTGTAACATTACCCTAGCGACTATGTGCAGAGTTCTGTAACATTATCCTAGCGACTATGTGCAGAATTCTGTAACATTATCCTAGCGACTATGTGCAGAATTCTGTAACATTATCCTAGCGACTATGTGCAGAATTCTGTAACATTATCCTAGCGACTATGTGCAGAATTCTGTAACATTATCCTAGCGACTATGTGCAGAATTCTGTAACATTATCCTAGCGACTATGTGCAGAATTCTGTAACTTTATCCTAGCAACTATGTGCAGAATTCTGTAACATTACCCTAGCGACTATGTGCAGAATTCTGTAACATTATCCTAGCGACTGTGCAGAATTCTGTAACATTAACCTAGCGACTATGTGCAGAATTCTGTAACATTACCCTAGCGACTATGTGCAGAATTCTGTAACATTATCCTAGCGACTGTGCAGAATTCTGTAACATTACCCTAGCGACTATGTGCAGAATTCTGTAACTTTATCCTAGCGACTATGTGCAGAATTCTGTAACATTATCCTAGCGACTATGTGCAGAATTCTGTAACATTATCCTAGCGACTATGTGCAGAATTCTGTAACATTATCCTAGCGACTATGTGCAGAATTCTGTAGCTTTATCCTAGCGACTGTGCAGAATTCTGTAACATTATCCTAGCGACTATGTGCAGAATTCTGTAACATTATCCTAGCGACTATGTGCAGAATTCTGTAACATTATCCTAGCGACTATGTGCAGAATTCTGTAACATTACCCTAGCGACTATGTGCAGAATTCTGTAACTTTATCCTAGCGACTATGTGCAGAATTCTGTAACATTATCCTAGCGACTATGTGCAGAATTCTGTAACTTTATCCTAGCGACTATGTGCAGAATTCTGTAACATTACCCTAGCGACTATGTGCAGAATTCTGTAACATTATCCTAGTGACTATGTGCAGAATTCTGTAACATTATCCTAGCGACTATGTGCAGAATTCTGTAACATTATCCTAGTGACTATGTGCAGAATTCTGTAACATTATCCTAGCGACTATGTGCAGAATTCTGTAACATTATCCTAGCGACTGTGCAGAATTCTGTATCATTACCCTAGCGACTATGTGCAGAATTCTGTAACATTATCCTAGCGACTATGTGCAGAATTCTGTAACATTACCCTAGCGACTATGTGCAGAATTCTGTAACATTACCCTAGCGACTATGTGCAGAATCCTGTAACATTGCCCTAGCGACTATGTGTAGAATCCTGTAACATTGCCCTAGCGACTATGTGCAGAATTCTGTAACATTACCCTAGCGACTATGTGCAGAATTCTGTAACATTACCCTAGCGACTATGTGCAGAATCCTGTAACATTGCCCTAGCGACTATGTGTAGAATCCTGTAACATTGCCCTAGCGACTATGTGTAGAATTCTGTAACATTAACCTAGCGACTATGTGCAGAATTCTGTAACATTATCCTAGGAAAACCTTCACAAACAAAAGAGATTTGAGAGATTTAACTATCCAAAATAGTTCCTCCATAAGAGGCTGGTCCCTTGCTTGATTTAATCGCTACTTTACTCTGCTGTGATTAGATAGTGCGCCCGTGACACGCTTTTGAAAAATAGACAGAATCAGAAGAGGCTGTTGAGGAACGCAAGTTAAGTATACATTTGGGGGGGGTTACATTTCTCAAATCTCTTTGTTTTTGCAGGTGTCACTAGGATAATGTTACATAACTCTGGACAAAGTTCAGAATTCTGTAACATTATTTTTTATGTTTACTGTCCCTTTAATAATTTGATAAACTTTTTCAGCGGATTGAACATTGGTATTGTGTAGTAAATGCAATGTAACAGAGATACTCCAGAGTTTGTCTGTTCTCTCCTAACCTTTCCTCTCTTCCATGGCTTTAGTGAAAGTAAACGCACACACTAGTATGATGTGCACATTTTGTTGTTGGAAAGCAGAGTTCAATGACACTCGGATAATCTTTGAAAACATACTGTCAGGAAAGGGACATTATTATTAATGCATTGCACTGTTGTTTGTATATAACTTTATAGCCGATTCCTCTGGGAAGTTCCCCTCCTCTTATAACAACCTTCTGGAGACGCCACTGATATGGTTTATAACATTTTGACCTGAAATAAATTGAAATTTAGAGCCAAACATGTTTTATTATTTTACGATTGTTAAAAGTTAATTTTAGACCCAACTTTTGTTTATCTTGGACACGCCTTTTTGTTTTCTATTTTATCTCTGATGCCTTTATCTGTAAATGATAAGACAAGCTAATATTAACATCTAATTATGGCACAACAAGATTATCTTACTCGAAAAAATTAGTATCATCATGTTTCTGAAAATGTGCATTACTTGTTTAAATAATAAAGTTTTAGCGACCATTAAAAGGACAGCATTGTAAAGTTTTAGCGACCATTAAAGGGACAGCAAAGTCGAAATTAAACTTTTGTTGTTTAGATAAAACATGCCGTTTTAAACAACATTCCAATTTATTTCTATTAACACTTTTTTTGTTCTCTCTGTGTCCTTTATTGAAGAGTTTTTATAGGCAGGCTCATAGGAGCTCAGGAGCGTACACGTGACTTCAGTGCTAAAAAACAGTGTTGCAAAACTGCTGCCATAGAGTTTTAAAGACACGTGCACGCTACTGAGCTCCTATGATCCTAAATAGGTTTATTTTTAACAAAGGATACCAAAAGAACAAAGCATATTTGATAAAAGAAATACATTCGAAAGTTGTTTAAAATGACATGGTGTATTTGATTCATGAAAGTCTAGTATTTACTTTACGTCCCTTTAAAGGAATATTCCAGCCAAAATAGGAAACCACATGGGTGCATTTCAGTATTGAACAGAAGCAATTTTGTAATATACATGTATTAGCAAAAATGCTTCTAATAATAGCTATAGCTGTTTCAAAAGTGTATTTAAGTATGCACCGTGCACCAGCATTTTAAACACAGCACTTGCTCAGAGAGCCTAATGTGCTCGTACCATCTGGTAATGACTCTGTTAATTACTGACATGATACAAGCCCCACTGATGATCTGAGCAGCTGTATTATTTAAAATGTGGGTGCAGTTTGAATATCTAGCTATGCTTCACATGCACGTGCAGAGAAAAATGTTAACACTAAAGTTCTAACTTTTACTAGAAGCATTTTTGCCTATACATTTATAATACAAATATGTTTCTATTCAAATATGTAATAAATCTATGTGCATTTAAATTTTGACTGGAATGTCCCTTTAACTAATGGGCACAGCCATATTGTAACCCAGGTTTCCTTCTCTGCTTAGGCTAATTAGGGACAGTTTAATGAAAGGGTCACTAGAGTATCCAACCAATGGCTGCATGGAATGTACCTACTTTGCCATTGCTTTTTGGTAATTAGTAGGCCGCTAATTGCAGCTGCGCAACACACTTCTATCATTCCCGGCAGTGAAAGGGTTAATTAAGTAACTTAAACGGTTAACGTTAGCTTTAGTGTAGATATTAACCTCCTACCTTACACTCCCCACCCCCTGATCCCTACCTGATCCCTCCCAAACAGCTTTCTTTCCTCCCCCACCCCCACTGGTCACCCCATTTTAAGTACTGGCAGACAGTCTGCCAATAAAAAAAGTTACAACTTTTTTTTCAATTTTTTTTATACATTTTTTATCTTACAGTGTGGTATTGCCTTAAACCTCAAACCTCCCTGATCCCCTTAAAAAAAAACCAATCTAACCCCCCCCTTTCCTAACTAATACCGCCATCAGATAGCTGCCAGTACCTGAGAAATGTTTTTTTTTTTTTTAATATTTTTTATTTTATTTTTATTTTCTGTAGTGTAGTGTCCCCCCCCAATCTTTATTTGAGGGTGCCCCCACACCCCCTTTTCCGTAGTGTAGCTGCCCCATCACTCCTTGTCCCTTTAAGCATAGTTCCATAGCGTAGGGCTAGCGTAGGGACCATCCCGCCTCCCCTGCTGGGCCGCCCGCCCACACCTCCTGCCGGCTCCAGCATAAGATCGTTACAGGCAGTGGCACACACAGTGCCACCGTCTTTAACGATGAGGCATCTGCCCTCATATGGAGGCGAGGCACCGATCGCGCTCCTACTCCATTTGCGGGAGATGCCTGAAGCTTCAGGAGCTCCAGATCTCGGCTGTAACTTAACAGTCGAGATTGCTGGAGTATCCTGAAGCGATAACGTATATATACGTCCTGCAGTACGATAGGCAAAGTACTGCAGGACGTGTATATATATATACAGTACGTCCATTTGGGTGAAGGGGTTAAAATAGGTTGTTCTTGCTTCTTTTTATTATATCTGTCTATATACCAATTTGGTTTCTCCTAACTCTCACTCGGAGTGTAATTTCTTCTTCAGCTTTTTTTATAGGGGACAGCAGACCCCATCATTTTCTTTCATGATTTAGATAGAACATACAATTGTAAACAACTTTCCAATTTACTTGTATTATCTCATTTGCTTCATTTTCTTGTTATCCTTTGCTGAAGGAACAACATTGCACTTCTGTAATTAGCTGAACACATCTAGTTAGCAAATCACAAGAGACAAATGGGTGCAGGCACCAATCAGCAGCTAGCTCTCACTAGTGTAGGTTATGTGCGTATTCTTTTTCAACAAGGAATAACAAGAGAACGAAGCATATCAAAACAATGCTTCTTTATATTATAAAATCAATCATTTTAATTCCAATGTGACGTCACCTAAGACATCCCCTAAAAAGGGTCTGTTCAACTGCTAAACAAACAGTCCAATCAACGTTGAGATTTATGAATATAATTACCTATACAGACTGTGTCTGTGCGCACGTGCTTTAGTAACTATTAACTTTCGCATGCGCAGCGTTTTTCATTGAAGGCAATCCAGCCAGCCTTTATTTGATGGTGTGAATTAACTAATTAAATAAATAAATTAAATCATTAAATTAATTAAATTAGAATAAAATGAATTAAATCGACGAATTTAAAAAATTCCTTCATTCATAATAAGTTAATTGCTTGTTACACTAGGGGATTCTGTATACGCTATTTGTAAACATTTTAATATTTTTCCAGCAAGTAAACGGATCACTGAGTACAAATTAAAGGGAAGACAAAATAAGGTACACATGAAGGATACGCCAAATAGGCTTATTTAAAATAAAATGTATGCAATCGTTAATAACAATATTCAGATATAAATGCGCATATAAACATAAAAATAATAAATGGCCATATTTAGTAATGTATAGTCCCAGAAATGGGTCCATCAAAAAAAAAACAACAATGGAAAAAATTTGAAAATATATCAGCTGTATTGAAGTGGATATAGTGTTACTGATCTCAATAAAAAAATTTTTGGATCAATAACACTTGAATACACCTATAATTTTTTCCATTGTTTATATTTTGTCGGACACATAGGATACGTTGGATCACTTTTTTCCTTTTCTTTTTTTAGACTCATTCCTGGGACTTTGCATCACTAAATATGGCTATTTTTTATTTGTAGTTATATGCGCATATGTATCTGAATATCGTTATTAACGTTTGTTTGAATAAATGGTCTTTTTATGCAATAATATCATCTTATATATCTTGTACACATTTAAGCCTTTTTGGCACGTCTTTTATTTATACTTAATGGATTTTTTGGTATCCGATTAAGAGATCCCCTTGGGGAGCAGATTTGACTCTAATTTGGCGCTCCAATATATCTCTTTTTTACCTAAGAAAAAATAAGGTACACTGTCCCTTTAATTTTAACTGGTAAAGTAACAAACAAAGGTCCCTCACTCATCTATAGGGTATCCACAAATACTACTTTCATGTTTTGTATAAAAATGTTTACACTTTCAACAGGAACTGGAAAGCCCACAATTTTCAAAATCAAATTACAGGAAAAGGGGCAAAATAAATAATAATAGTATATTGCAAAGTTGTTTTACTACATAAAGTAAAACATTTTATAGTACAATCTCAAAAGTGTGTAATCTCCCTTCTAAAGCTGTATTTTGATTTAAAAGCTAACAAGTAGTGCACAACTGGGCCTTAAGGACTGATTGCTCACTGGCCGATAAGCAGAAATCGCACTTGATTGGACAGTGACACACCTCGTAAGCATAAAACGGCTTGCTATGTACAGATTTCGAGAGCTGCATTTTTAAAGACAATGTTGTCACTATTTACATTTTTCTAGGTTACCACCAAAGTTTTCTCTTCACTTCCTGGATAAGGATTCAGCAGCACAGGATAGTAATGGCGAAGTCTTTCCAAGGCAGAGAGATTGTAACACAGAAACGCCATCAGAGTTGCATCCGTTTCACGCACCACTTGTCACCAACCAGAGGGTGACGGCAAAGGACCATTTTCAGGATGTGCGTCTTATCGAGTTTGACACAACAGGTTCCGGCATTGAGTGAGTGCAGCGTTTCACATTCACACAGACCCAAACTACTGTTCAGTACTTAAAAAATGACAAGGTTTAAAAGGACATAAAATTGCAAAAAAAAATGCTCTAATGTGTTAAAGTATTTTATTGTTGCACTGTTGCGGGGATATAACTGGTTCAACCCCTGAAAAGGGTTTAAAGGGACATTGCACGCTAAACACATGTTGTGCACCTTGCTCTGGTTATAGGTGCTGCCATATTGGAACCTAGGTTACACTGTAGGCATCTGGAGAAGAATTGCTGCACATCAGCAAACAAATCAGCACTGGAATGCAGGGAAGGATCGATTTCAACATGGCGGCACCTATGGCTGGAGGGGTGTGGGGAATAACCTCAATACTATGAAGTGTGTTTGGTGTTCAATGTCCCATTAAACATACAGTTAAAGGGACAGTCTAGTCAAAATTAAACTTTCATGATTCCGATAGAGCATTCAATTTTAAACAACTTTCCAATTTACTTTTATTATCAACATTTTCTTTGTTCTCTTGATATTCTTTGTTGAAAGCTAAACCTAGGTAGGTTCATATGCCAATTTCTAAGCCCTTGAAGGCCGCCTTTTATCTCAGTGCATTTTTACAGTTTTTCACAGCTAGAGGGCGTTAGTTCATGTGTTTTATATAGATAAACGTGCTCACACCCGTGGAGTTACCTAGGAGTCAGCACTGATTGGCTAAAATGTAAGTCTGTCAAAAGAACTGAAATAAGGGGGCAGTCTGCAGAGGCTTAGATACAAGGTAATCACAGAGGTAAAAAGTGTATTAATATAACAGTGTTGGTTATGCAAAACTGGGGAATGGGTAATAAATGGATTATTTATCTTTTTATACAATACAAATTCTGTAGTAGACTGTCCCTTTAAAGTCAAATCTGGAGCAGCAATTCACTATTGGGAGCTAGCTGTAAACATCTGGGTAGCCAATGTCAAGAGACATACATCCGCACCCACCAATTACCAGCTACCTCCTTTTTTTTTATTCTGACATAAACAGTAGTAATGTACGTATACTCCTTGCTGTTGGTTGTATGTTGTTGCTTGCTGTTGATTACCCACTGAAAATTCTGAAAATCACTTATTGAACCTGTGAACAGGAAAGAAATTAGTAAAAAAAAAACAACAACACAATTATGTCACAAGACTGCAATATAGTTAGAGAATCATTAACCTTTTGTTAGGTTAGATTCCACACACACAGATTCTCTTGTGTTTAACCCCTTCGCTACTGGGAATTTCAGAAAAAAAACTTCCCCAAAGTCCTGGAGAATCATTAGCATTTTTGTGCTCACACTGTTCAAACAGAAATAGAGCCTTTGTTTTTTTTAATATACCTATGAAAAATATATATATTTGTAAACTAAGGTATTGATTTAGGCCCATTTTGGTATATGATCATATAGAAAAAATATATATATATTTTTTTTCTTAAACTTTGGGTTTCTCACTGAAATGATTTACCCACCACTACTGCAGTCATAAGAGAAGAAGGTTGTAAAAGCTTCTCTAGTATCCCCTTTGAGAAATATCAGACATGCATTGCTTTGCCTTTGCTATTTGGTAATTTGACGGCCACTAATTTCAGCTGGACACCACACTTTTGAAATTCTTTGCAATAAATGGCTTAATCTGTTAGCTTGTAATGTTAAGTTTACCTGTAATGTAGACATCTCCCACCCCCTGATACCTGTTTGATTCCTCTGAAAAAACACTGCCCCCCCCCCCACCCACACACACACACATTGGTCACCACCATCTTATGTACTGGAAGGCAGTCTGCCAGTACGCAGTTTAGGGCTTTTTAAATTATTATTTTTTATATTTATGTATGTAGCCACTGCTCTTTGGTAGATGAGAGGGCATAAATGCATTTTGAGTTATGTGCATATTATAAAAGTTTTAACTGAGGTAAAACAGTGTATGAAAAAAAGTGTAACAAAAAGCTTATAAATATTTTATTAGAATTTCTAAAAAGCTGCAAAATTACTTACACTTTAGTTTTGCCAAGTGTAGCCTGCTCCACCCCCCTTATCAGTATCCTACTCCAAACTTTGTGGTATCATACAACACAGTGATTGTAAGGAAAATTACTTATGCTAGCAAGGGAGGGTTGAGGAGGGACAGCAGGTACTGCTATTGTTTGTTGCATGTGACATTGGGATAATGTCACATGCTTTGTGAAAGCTTCAGCATTATACTGTGCATTGCTTTATTCAGGTGTCATGTGACTCTGCCCCCTACCGCGCACGTATGCATTCTGCTGAAGCTATGGCCTGGAATGCACCTTCCATATATGGAAATGCCCAGGGGGGAGCTTGCTGCAAACAAAACTATGCCTGAATTAAAGGGGTTAATGGGGGTTAAACAGAAACCATTTGCAGGTAAGCTTTGGCTGCATTATATATTTAGAAACGTATGTTAGTTCATACTGTTTTATGTCCCTGTTGTATTATGTCCTCTTCTGAGCATTGGCAAAACTGACTTGCATTTTAGCCAATCAGTGCTGACTCTTAAATAACTCCATGGTAGTGAGCACAATGTTATCTATATGGTACACATGAACTAGTGCTGTCTGTCAAAACCGTCAAAATGCACTGAGATAAGAGGCAGTTCAACGGCTTAGAAATAAGCTTATGAGCCTACCTAGGTTTAGCTTTCAACTAAGAATACCAAGAGACCAAATCAAATTTGATGATAAAAGTAAATTAAAAAGTTGTTTAAAATTGCATGCCCTATCTGAATCATGAAAGTTTAATTTTCACTAAACTGTCCCTTTAAGTGAAAAACATCCATCATGTCTGTTAGAACCAAGAAAGAGAAAAACGCCAAATCTGTGAAGTTCTATTTTATACAAATGTTTTTTAAGAAAAAATGTATTTAGTGTTTAATGTCCCTTTATTACATTTACCTGTGTGCACTGTTTAAATTTGTCGCTGGCTGATGACATCACAGGCACATTATTAATATATTTACCTGTGTACATTGTTCTTAGCTACGTCACAGCTGCTGCTTAAAGGGACAGTCTACACCTAAAACAACGTTACCCCATAGTTACGATCTCATGATTACAATTATATCGATACCCTGGACCCCTATTATCGTGTATCCGCTTACCCACTTTTTCAGAAAAATAGTTTTTATTCCTTGATTCAAACATGGCTGTTTAACTCCTCCCATTAGCTTCTCCTCCTGTCTTCTCGAGTCCTGATCTTTCCCTATAACACTCGTGCACGGACTAAACAGTGACCTGATTAGACCCTAATACGCATGCGCAATTATCCTCAGCTCAAAACCGGAAGTCGGTAATTATCTCTGCACACACAGAACGGGTAACTCTTTTTTTTCTTTCCCTCTGCAGAAGTAAACTAAAGCCGGATTGCTAAATAATAGGTAAATAAAAGTTAATTAAATGCGATAAACTAATCTTGTTAGTTTGCAGACTGTGTACGAATACTTACAATAAATAAACACTGGTACTTCTGTGAATTCATAGCGGTAAAAAGATAGATCGAAACTTTGGTTCCAGATACTTGGTTCCCAGTTACGTTGCGCATGCGCGAAGCAATGAATGCGCGATACAGTTTTTTAATCGGTGATCAGTTTTTTATTGGACGGTGCAAACTAAGAGAGTGGGTGACGTATTGTGTGGGCGGATCGGAGCGGCCATTTCTAACAGTCAGAATCTAACTTTTCATGGAGAATAACTCTGGATGTGTACAAGTCTCGATATGGTTGCAGGGGTGAGCAAACAAAATCTGAACATTATCTAACGGATGGATTAAGGTTGTTTTAGGTGTAGACTGTCCCTTTAACTGCTGGTCTGTTCCTTTCTAGTAATATATTCCGTTAAATTTGAATGACATAATTTAATTCTGAGACAATTCTCTTGCTAGGTTTTCACCCGGAGATGTGGTGATGATTCAGCCACGGAATTCTCCCCAACATGTACAACATTTCTGCAGCCTTCTACGTCTGGAACCAGACAGGAAGTTTACTTTGATACCCCAGGATTCAGGTGAGTTTAGTAATCAGCATTGTTTGTCTATGCAGGATATGTATAGATTTTACAGATACTATTCTAAGAATTACATTGGATAGCTTAAAGGGACACTGAACCCAAATAGTTTCTTTTGTGATTCAGATAGAGCATGCAATTTTAAGCAACTTTCTAATTAACTCCTATTATCAATTTTTTTCTTCATTCTCTTGCTATCTTTATTTGAAAAAGAAGGCATCTAAGCTAAGGAGCCAGCCAATTTGTGGTTCAGGACCCCGGACAGCACTTGTTTATTGGTGGGTGAATTTATCCACCAATCAGCAAGAACAACCCAGTTTGTTCACCAATAATGGGCCGGCTTCTAAACTTACATTCTTGCTTTTCAAATAAAGATACCAAGAGAATGAAGAAAATTTGATAATAGGAGTAAATTAGAAAGTTGCTTAAAATTGCATGCTCTATCTGAATCATGAAAGAAAAAAAATTGGGTTTAGTGTCCCTTTAAAGTAACATTCTAAAAAGAAATTAGATAGAAAATGTTTAGTTTTTGTTTTTTTGCAAAGAGGTTAAGCAGATTGCTAAAATCTCATGTTGGAGCCACTATACTTTGCAGTTCCTGAGCAGGATTCGGAGATTAAATGGCAGATACGTGTCTATGCTTCTAATTGGCTCACAGACCATGTCCCTTTAAACTATCCCGCATTTCAGTTTATGTTATATTCCTTCTGTAAATCTTACTTTCAATAATGCACCACAAGCACTGGGCCTAATCTTCTCCAGTCTCACAATGAAGAAAGGGCTACACCAGGATTATCCATCCTGAAACACAGGCGCCATAATGCCTCTGTGGCTTTTTATCTCACCCCAGCATTCCCGCTACACATCTACATTTTCCTATGTGCAACACACGACTTTCATCATTTCTGTCTGTGTAGATCCAGTATATAGTTTTCTGGGTCTTTGTTTATATGTGTATACCTTCTTCATTGCTTGCTAAATAATTACTGATTTAGATTGTTTTTAAAGACAGAAATATATGGTTGATGAATTTGTTTTTTTCCCTTCGACACTCTAGTGCAATTAAATGAAAGGTGGCCCTTAAAGGGACATAATACTCATATTCTAAATCACTTGAAACTGATGCAGTATAACTGTAAAAAGCTGACAGTAAAATATCGCCTGAGCATCTCTATGTAAAAAAGGAAGATATTTTACCTCACAATCTCCTCAGCTCAGCAGAGTAAGTTTTGTGTAAAAAGTTATACTTCACCTGCTCCCAGCTGCAGGTAAAAAAAAAATGAAGAAATGAACAGCAGCCAATCAGCATCAACGGTGCTGAGGTCATGAACTCTTTTACTGTGATCTCATGAGATTTGACTTAACTCTCATGAGATTTCATTGTAAACTTCCCTAATCTGAATAGGGAAATAATATGATAGTGCACAAGGTTCATCCTTTCAGCTGTCCCAGGACAGACATACTAATATGCTGCTTAGAAATCCTTTACAATGGGATGTGGCTACTGAGGAACTTTTGAGGTAAAATAGCTTTCTTTTTTACATAGAGATGTTCAGGTGATATTTTCTAGTCAGCTTTTTACAGCTGTACTGCATCACTTTCAATTGTTTAAACATTTGGGTATTATGGCGCTTTAAGGTTGGACACTCCTGCTTTATGATCTTTTAAAGGTCAATTTTGAAACAATTGCATGGTCTGATACGCTACAGCATGTCATTTTAAGACTAGCAACCCTGCTCTACTGTGTGTTTAACCCCGGAGGGATTTAAACACACAGTAGAAATACTGCTCAGGACTCGACTGCTAGTCTCAGGCGGAAACTGTCACTAATCCAATATGCAGTGATAGTTAAAGGTTTATTTTCTATCAAGTGCAGTCCAGCCCCAAAACACCAGGCAATTCTCCTCTGAGCAAGGAACATGGCAACCCCAGACAATCGTTTTGGCTCTCTGTGGGCCTCATCAGTAATGTGCAGACCTTACTAGGCAGGATCAGACTGATGTACTCCAGGAAATTTCTCCTCTGTGAAAAACACAATTGGGCTAAAAGAGGCTGCTCCTAGGAGGTAAGTTGCCATAGAACAAGCTACTGCGGTGTTGTTCATTCCTAGATAAACGTTTCTCTTTCTGAATGTGTTTGCATTATGACCCTCAGGAACTGCTCGGTGTGCTTAGAGGCATATGGCTGCACCTTACTGACGAGGCCCACAGAAGGCCGAAACGATCCTCAAGGGTTTCCATATTCCTTGTTCAGAGGAGAGTTGCCTGGTATTTGATGTACTTTAGGAAAGTTCTCTTTTGTGAAAAGCACGGTTTTGCTATAAAAAAAGGGTGTTTCCAGGTGGTAATTTGCCATAAAACAAGCAACTGAGCTAATGATCTATGATTCCCCACTCTGCTGAGATTCTCATAGTAGTCTTGTCATTACTGAGAGGTCCTTCAAACAATTCTGTTAAGGTAAATGTTAGCTTTAGAGCTGTTTATCCAACTAGACAGGGTTCTGGTGTGAAGAAGAGACACCTATATCTAGTAGAAAAAAAACAAAGATTTTGTGTGCTTTGTCTCCATGCATTTTGATCTTTTGGCCCCAATTTATAACTTGGTGGAAAGTCCACAATTTTAGAGTTAAATTACAATAAAGAGGACATAATAAATAATGATAATATAGTTTTTTTTGCTACACGTCATAATTTTTTTTTTATTACCTTCTCATCGTTTTTAGTGTCCCTTTAAAGGGCATTAGAAACAAAATTCATTTTATAAGCATAGTATTGAGGTTATGCCACGCCTCCCTCTAGTCATGGGTGCAGCCATTTTGAAATATAACTTTTACTGCTTTACAGAGAATATGTGTTTGCAAGTGTGCAGCATCTCTCCTTCAAATACCTACAGTGTAACCTAGAATCCAAAATGGCAGCTTCCATAATTAGTTTAATGTCCCTTTAAGACATTTATGGACAGTATTAAGTTTTCTATCCACTCTTTGGACAACTGTATAATTCTTACAAGTCTTTAGTATTTAAAATTAATTAATTTTAGTCACTGCTATATTTATATATATTTTTTTGCCCCTAGCCATACCAGTCCCTGCGCACCTTACTCAGCCTTGCACCATACAGTATCTTGTAGAGAGGTACCTGGATATTTGCTCCGTGCCCCGACGCTCCTTCTTTGAGCTGTTGTCCCACTTCTCTCCAGATGAGATGGAGAGGGAGAAGTTGCAGGAGTTCAGTTCTGCTTCTGGACAGGATGAGCTGTATACGTACTGCAACCGACTACGTCGGACCACTCTAGAGGTATTGGAATGATCATAGAGATATAGGCACCCTAAAGGGACATGTTACCCATATTCTAGATTACTTGAAAGTGATGGCGCATATCTGTTAAAAACTGAATTTCTTTATGTAAAAAAGGAAGATATTTTACTTTCAGAATGTCTTTAGTTCCCCAGAGTAAGTTCTCTTTGAGCAGTTATCCTTCAACTACTCTTTATCTGCATGGTGAAAAAACCTCAGCAATCAACATCATCAGTGCTGAGTTCACACTTTGCTTTACTGTGATCTTGCCGGATTTCACAATAATCTCTCTAGATTTTTAAAGTAAACTTTATTGACTGAATCTACAAATGCCAGATAATCACTATCTTGTATTATGACAAGTTCCCTGATTGGCTGCTTAATGTATCTTTACGGTGGGATGTGGCTACTGAGGCAATTGTGAGGTAAAATATCTTTCCTTTTTACATAGAGATATTCAGGTGATATGTTCTAGTCAGATTTATACAGATATGCTGTATCACTTTCAAGTTATTTAGCTTTGGGGCAACATGTCCTTTTAAAGGGACATTGAAATCATATTGTATATCATTAATAAATCACTGAATTGCTAAAGGTACAAAAAGTCTATAAAAAAATTAAATGTATGCTGGCCCTCCCTGGTTATACTTACCAGTTAGAACCCCCTCTCTGAGGGAGTGGATAGAGTTTACCACTCCCCCATCTCCCATAAGAAACTCCACAAATTTCCACCCCCTTTTTACATCTAGTTCTGTCCATCCTTCAGTTTCAACAGCACTAGGAACCCTCTCTTTCCTCTTTGGCTTAGTTGGGAGGGGCATACCTTTGGCTTGTACTGTGGTGTTCTGCTACAGCTATCTAATGTCCTAGTGTGCATGTTAGGACGTCTTTGGCTATATAACAGCGGACCAACTTCTTGGGGTATGCCTTTGGTTTTGACTGTGGCATACTGTGGTGGTTATTGTGATCCTGCATCTTTTTCCTATCTTATGGCAACCACTTTCAATCATCATTTACCTCTATTCTACTGCCGCTTTCCCTCACCTCAAGCTCTAGGTGGATGCTCTGATTCAACCACAGAGGCTCCAACTTGCCTAAGTTTTTCCACCAATCCCTTATGTATTAAAGAAATTACAGCATGAATTTTGTAACAGTAATGCCATAGGTTCAAGATTCCATTTGCCATACAGAACCACAAAGCTTTCAGATGATGACATGGCTGCTGAGATCAATCTTGTAAGAAGTCAGCTTCTTCTATATATGATCAGATTTAAAACAATGTTTCATCTTGGGCTCTGCAGCATGATATATCCCTCGATTATCTCCATTATGTTTGTTTTTTTTGCAAAAATTATGTGCTTGAACACTCTCAAAGTTTCAGCAATTTCTGCAATATCTGGAACTAAATTGGCGCAAAAACCTTTAATACTTAATTTTGTCAACTATTGACTCATATCCTACCTTCAGTCACTTTTGTTCTTCCTACCTGGGACTTACCCTTAGTTCTAGAAGTTATTATGGACTCTCCTTTTGAACCTTTGCGTGAGGTGTCCTTCTGGTTTTTAACCTTGACGGCTATTTTACTGGTTTCAAGCCGTGTCTGCTAAGGAATAATATATTGCTTTTTATCAAGACAAAGTAGTCTTACATACAGTTCCAGAATTCCTACCAAAGATAGTATCAGAGTTCCACAGATCAGATATTGTTTTACCTTCTTTCTGTCCAGAGAAATAAGAGCCACAAGCGTAGCCTTTATATTGTCTGTATTTTGTCCGATGTCTTCATATTTATGTGAAGAGAACACAATCAATTAGGAAGAGTGAATGTTTGTTCGATATACTGAGGGTATCTCACCTGGGCCAAGCTCCGGTTAAAACAACCATCTCCAGCTGGATTATTCAAAACATCTACAGACCTTGCAGAGAAAGAACTGAACCTGTGGCTCATGGGCTCAAGGCTTACTCTACAAGGACAATTGCAATGTCATGGGCTTATGAGCTGATGCTTTTCCATCTGAGATATGTCAAGCTGTGGTCTGGAAATCTCATACCTTTGTATCACACTACAAATTGGATAAAAAAAAATATACTGAATGAGTGGCGCTAGTTAAAGCTGAGGCATCATATGAGTTAATACAAATGGGATGTCTATCCTAATCACCAATATCGTATCTCAAAGTTTATAAAAGAAATAACGCTCTAAATAATAAATATTTATTAATAGTAAAAGGCAAGTTCTAAAATTGTATACAATGCAATGAATATTGTATTCTACAAAATAGTTGTGGCTTGGGAACTTCCTGGCAGCGGCCATCTTAGGTCGAAATATTTTGAGCTGCTCCTCTCTGCAGGATATTTTTCTAAAATTCCTCGATATTTGGAATCATTGCCTGTCCAAACCTCTATATCCTAGATCGGGAAGGAATTCTGCATAAATTGAGCTATATATTACACTACTTTGCAGCCCTAATATTCCGGAGACTATCTTGAGGCTTCAGCCTCCATATCAACCCCCCAGCCAGTATCCCTGGATGCTGACTGCGAAGCAGTTTAAGATATAAGCTGCACATACACCGCTGACATTTGCTGAATATGGAGGAGTTTTACATTTCTCTTAAGATACTACTGGAGGAGTATGAAGAGAAAATATGTCTGAGATTTGATCAAGCCCTCTCCACACTGACTGCACCTAATTCATTGGGAAGCAAAGTTACGCAGCAAGAAACAGCGCAGGAAAATTTACAACCACCTGATCTCCCACATAGACTGGATCGCACAGATTGTCTGATGGGTGGAGAGAAGGGAAACCCAATGCAAGGCCTGCTTCAACCTGACCTCCCCTCCCTGGCTTTGTGGAGCGGGGACCCGGAGGCCTCTGATTTTACACGGAGGGAGTACAGAGACATTTGCGCTTATCGGGTAACGTCACCCACATGGGATTCACAAAGCCCATTCCTAGATGGCCATCTGCTGTAGCGTGCCCTAAAGTCAGCTCTACCGACTACCGGGAGGGATGCTGCCGACCCCCCTCGGTGGGAGATAGGGTTTCCTGGGACTGCACTTTACCAGAGCTGCTTTGACACTGTCTACAAGGAGCGCCACCAGATTAATAGCAGTCAAGCCTCTGCCAAGAACTTTGCCTATCGTCCCAGCTGTCTAGACTCTCTAGAGAACTGGATGCTTACCCTGCTACTACAATGCCCGGGGTCTCCAACCGTACAGCATCCAGTATACCGGCATTGGAATTACTGCTGCTCAATATTACTCTGTAGGAGAAGAGTGGGTTAAGTAATTTCTGGCTTTGAGGGACACTATGGCTGGGACCTGAAACATTTTATTTAGTGTACCAGAGACAACCATTGAAGGCTTATAACTTTTAAATATACGCCATATGCCTTGATAATGTGATAATATCAAACATGTTTGATATCACGGAGCTGTCCACCTCGGAGGAGTTGTGATTCAGTGAGGTGCGTACCCTACATTGTTATCTCTATACACATGCAGTTTTCCCGTAGCATTGCTGATCCTCCATCTGGAGGAGACCTTTTTTCTCCAGACGTTACTGCACAGTTCAGATGGCAGTGTCTGCGGCCTTAATGCTTTACCTCGCCTTGCTAAGCGCAAGCGAAAGGTTACATATTGCACTCCTTTCCAGAGTACATCAAATCATTTTTGCATTTAACTGATAGGGTTATCCGAAGATGAAGTTCTTTCTAAGACTTCAGAGTATGAACTTTCTGGGTCAGAGTCTACTGCCTCTCAACCTCCAGCTGCGGAGGAACCAGACTTTAGTTTTAGGAATTTGCGCTTCTTCTAAAGAAGTTTTTGGCGAATTCAGGGGTTCCAGAGGTCATATTGCCTGATGACCCTTTATTTCCTAAATTGAATAGAGTTTGAGGACAGGGTGGTGCCTTCCCTGCCCCTGTTGTCCCGGGTATTCCACCTTGGACTGTACAGTTCCCTGTGGGTGCGACTGTCCCTGAGTGTTGTGCCTTTCGTTACAGAATTGGGCGCTTCGCGGTCTGCTCTTCGAATGGCGCACCTCATTAGACATGTGGGGATGATGTAATCTCCTGATTGTCCATGTATTGAGATCTTTTCCATTTTTTTTGGAATATCAGGGCTCCGTTTGGCTGGTCCTGCGGTAGGCCTGATTCTTTTGGGCGTTAACCTACGGGTTGCCTTGTATTTTATTTTCATCCGATATGATGTCCTGTCTGTTTTTCTTCGCGGCTTGATGGTTAGGACCCGGATTGCAGGCTGGTCCTGTTTGGGTTCAGTTCTGTCTGGTAGCTGTTCGGACACGTGGCGCTGCTCTGCTTGGCTGGTCCAATAGAGGCACTAAGTGCTCATGTTATCCTCTGTGTTAAACTAAGCATTCTAGAGGACCGGTGGGTCTGTGAGGCAGGAAAGATTGTCTCAGTCCTTATAGCCTTCAATTTGGATGACTGGGTCAGTGGAGTTCCGCTGCGTCTCTCTCTCTTGTGTCAGACCCCATTGCTCCTTCCCATGTAGTGGAGGGTTGGTGGGCTTGAGCCCTCTTGCCGCTGAGTTGGGGGCGGTTTGGCCTTTTTTCTTTTAAGGCCCTGGGAATTGTCCTTCTGGACTTAGTTCTTAGCAGCTAGTATTTTATTGGGTAGTTCAGCTGCCTTGCAGATGATGTGTTGCAGAATGTGACCAGCTGCAGCTATTGCACATTGACTGTGTACTGGGTAGCTAATTTTTATGAGACCTTTTGGTCTTCCTCTGTTGTCTCCATGTGAGTTAGGTCTCCATTTAGGGACCTGGGTTTCCCTCCGGGATATGGTCGTTCCCTGTTAGGGGCACTGGGCGTGGTCTCCTTGGGTTCTGCTCGGAGCTGGTTATGCTGTGAGTCCTTTTCTCTCTATGATCCTCTGATTGTATGGAGGGGATGTGGAGACCAGCCTTTGCTAGAGTGATTTGGCCTCGGTGTTTTCCCCTTGCTTGTTGTCCTGCGGCTGTTTAAGAGTCTATGGGCTCTAGTCTCGTTGTACAACTTTTATTGCCTTAACTCCTTTGGAGCATTGGACTTTGGCAAGGGGTGGTCTCTTCCTTGGTTCGGGACTTGCGAGTTGTCTCGTTATCAATCTGGATATTGCATTGATATTTCCCTGTGGTCTGTTTTTTTTATATCAGACGGGGTGTTAAATTCTCGGATATTGTTTGTTTAAACAATTGGGGGCTCGGTTCTGTTTTCTGCCAGGTGTTTCCGGTTGCTGAGGCTTCGCTCAGTGTTTTCCTTTGTGGAGTTGTTGCTGGACTTTTTGGCTCTAGGGCTGGTTCCCAGTTCCTGGGAACTTGGGCTATGTCCTTTTACTTGGACTAGTTGACCTGGTCGTCTGATTCCTGATGCTCATTGTGCTGGGCTTACGCCTTTATGGTCAGTTTCCCTTGGTCAGCTTGCTGTAGTAAACCTTATGGATTCACTGCTCTGCAGTCTCTGCTGCAGCTATTGCACATTGGATGTGTGTAAGCAAGCTAATTCCTTAGGGGATTCCGTCCAAGTTCATCTGCATTGGAGATTGATCTCTCCTTAGCCTGTGGCTTTGTGGGCAGGTGCTCTGCCTTTTTGGCCCCATCCCTTTTCTTAGGGTGGGGGGCTTAGTCTCCTTCTTATGGAGGTGTGGTCCTTTTTCTAGGGATTCTCTTGGATTCAGGAGGTTGGAACTGAGAGTTAACCTTTCAGAGAGGGGTGTTTTTCTCTGCGTTGTTACGTTCCATCTGGAGTGTTGCTGGCTCTGTGTCGAGACTATGGTGGGCCTTTTGTTAGATTCCTTTGGGTCTATGGCCTTGTCGTCTGTTTCTAAGGAGTCGGGTTGGCACCCGTGCTCTGTTGGGATGGCTGTGACCATTCTTCCGCTCGTTTTTGACTTCTGTTCGTGATGCGTTGTCATCTTCAGGATCTAGGTTGGCATTGTAGCTAGCCTCACTCCTCATTGCTAGTCTGTTTAAACATGTCTGACACAGAGGAACCTACTTGTTCATTATGTTTGAAAGCCATGGTGGAGCCCCATAGGAGAATGTGTACTAAATGTATTGATTTCACCTTAAACAGTAAAGATCAGTCTTTATCTATAAAAGAATTATCACCAGAGGGTTCTGTCGAGGGGGAAGTTATGCCGACTAACTCTCCCCACGTGTCAGACCCTTCGCCTCCCGCTTAGGGGACGCATGCTAATATGGCGCCAATTACATCAGGGACGCCCATAGCGATTACCTTGCAGGACATGGCTGCAATCATGAATAATACCCTGTCAGAGGTATTATCTAGATTGCCTGAATTAAGAGGCAAGCGAGATAGCTCTGGGGTTAGGAGAGATACAGAGCTCGCAAATGCTGTTAGAGCCATGTCTGATACTGCGTCTCAGTATGCAGAACATGAGGACGGAGAGCTTCAGTCTGTGGGGAAACCTGATTCAGAGATTTCTAATTTTAAATTTAAGCTTGAGAACCTCCATGTATTGCTTGGGGAGGTATTAGCTGCTCTGAATGACTGTAACACAGTTGCAATTCCAGAGAAATTGTGTAGGCTGGATAGATACTATGCGGTGCCGGTGTGCACTGACGTTTTTCCTATACCTAAAAGGCTTACAGAAATTATTAGCAAGGAGTGGGATAGACCCGGTGTGCCCTTTTCCAATAGACGCCACTACACGGGACTTATAGCAGACGGTCCCTAAGGTGGAGGGAGCAGTTTCTACTTTAGCAAAGCGTACCACTATCCCGGTTGAGGACAGTTGTGCTTTTTCAGATCCAATGGATAAAACATTGGAGGGTTACCTTAAGAAAATGTTTATTCAACAAGGTTTTATTTTACAGCCCCTTGCATGCATTGCGCCTGTCACTGCTGCGGCGGCATTCTGGTTTGAGGCCCTGGAAGAGGCCATCCAGACAGCTCCATTGAATTAAATTATTGAGAAGCTTAGAACGCTTAAGCTAGCTAACTCATTTGTTTCTGATGCCATTGTTCATTTGACTAAACTAATGGCTAAGAATTCTGGATTCACCATCCAGGCGCGTAGGGCGCTATGGCTTAAATCCTGGTCAGCTGACGTGACTTCAAAGTCTAAATTACTCAACATTCCTTTCAAGGGGCAGACCTTATTCGGGCCTGGCTTGAAGGAAATTATTGCTGACATTACTGGAGGCAAGGGTCATACCCTTCCTCAGGACAGGGCCAAATCAAAGGCCAAACAGTCTAATTGTCGTGCCTTTCGAAATTTCAAGGCAGGAGCAGCATCAACTTCCTCCGCTTCAAAACAAGAGGGAACTGTTGCTCGTTCCAGACAGGCCTGGAAACCTAACCAGTCCTGGAACAAGGGCAAGCAGGCCAGAAAGCCTGCTGCTGCCCCCAAGACAGCATGAAGGAACGGCACCCTATCTGGAAATGGATCTAGTGGGGGGCAGACTTTCTCTCTTCGCCCAGATATGGGCAAGAGATGTTCAGGATCCCTGGGCATTGGAGATCATATCTCAGGGATATCTTCTGGACTTCAAAGCTTCTCCTCCACAAGGGAGATTTCATCTTTCAAGGTTATCAGCAAACCAGATAAAGAAAGACGCATTCCTAAGCTGTGTGCAAGACCTCCTAGTAATGGGAGTGATCCATCCAGTTCCACGGACGGAACAAGGACAGGGATTTTATTCAAATCTGTTTGTGGTTCCCAAGAAAGAGGGAACCTTCAGACCAATCTTGGATCTAAAGATCTTAAACAAATTCCTCAGAGTTCCATCATTCAAAATGGAAACTATTCGGACCATCCTACCCATGATCCAAGAGGGTTAGTACATGACCACAGTGGACTTAAAGGATGCCTACCGATTCACAAAGATCATCATCGGTTCCTAAGGTTTGCCTTTCTAGACAGGCATTACCAATTTGTAGCTCTTCCCTTTGGGTTGGCCACTGCCCCGAGAATTTTTTACAAAGGTTCTGGGCTCACTTCTGGCGGTTCTAAGACCGCGAGGCATAGCGGTGGCTCCGTATCTAGACGACATCCTGATAAAGGCGTCAAGCTTTCAAATTGCCAAGTCTCATACAGAGATTGTTCTGGCATTTCTGAGGTCGCATGGGTGGAAAGTGAACGTGGAAAAGAGTTCTCTATCACCACTCACGAGAGTCTCCTTCCTAGGGACTCTTATAGATTCTGTAGAGATGAAAATTTACCTGACGGAGTCCAGGTTATCAAAACTTCTAAATGCTTGCCGTGTCCTTCATTCCATTCCACGCCCGTCAGTGGCTCAGTGCATGGAAGTAATCGGCTTAATGGTAGCGGCAATGGACATAGTGCCATTTGCGCGCCTGCATCTCAGACCGCTGCAATTATGCATGCTAAGTCAGTGGAATGGGGATTACTCAGATTTGTCCCCTCTACTAAATCTGGATCAAGAGACCAGAGATTCTCTTCTCTGGTGGCTTTCTCGGGTCCATCTGTCCAAGGGTATGACCTTTCGCAGGCCAGATTGGACGATTGTAACAACAGATGCCAGCCTTCTAGGTTGGGGCGCAGTCTGGAACTCCCTGAAGGCTCAGGGATCGTGGACTCAGGAGGAGAAACTCCTCCCAATAAATATTCTGGAGTTAAGAGCAATATTCAATGCTCTTCTAGCTTGGCCTCAGTTAGCAACACTGAGGTTCATCAGATTTCAGTCGGACAACATCACGACTGTGGCTTACATCAACCATCAAGGGGGAACCAGGAGTTCCCTAGCGATGTTAGAAGTCTCAAAGATAATTCGCTGGGCAGAGTCTCACTCTTGCCACCTGTCAGCGATCCACATCCCAGGCATAGAGAACTGGGAAGCGGATTTTCTAAATCGTCAGACTTTTCATCCGGGGGAGTGGGAACTCCATCTGGAGGTGTTTGCTCAACTGGTCCATCGTTGGGGCAATCCAGAACTGGATCTCATGGCGTCTCGCCAGAACGCCAAGCTTCCTTGTTACGGATCCAGGTCCAGGGACCCGGGAGCAACGCTGATAGATGCTCTAGCAGCTCCTTGGTTCTTCAACCTGGCCTATGTGTTTCCACCGTTTCCTCTGCTCCCTCGACTGATTGCCAAAATCAAACAGGAGAGAGCATCTGTGATTCTGATAGCACCTGCGTGGCCACGCAGGACCTGGTTTGCAGACCTAGTGGACATGTCATCTCTTCCACCATGGACTCTGCCTCTGAGGCAGGACCTTCTAATACAAGGTCCTTTCAATCATCCAAATCTAATTTCTCTGAGACTGACTGCATGGAGATTGAACGCTTGATTCTATCAAAGCGTGGCTTCTCCGAGTCAGTCATTGATACCTTAATACAAGCTCGGAAGCCTGTCACCAGGAAAATCTACCATAAGATATGGCGTAAATATCTTTATTGATGTGAATCCAAGAGTTACTCATGGAGTAAGGTTAGGATTCCTAGGATATTGTCCTTTCTTCAAGAGGGTTTGGACAAAGGCTTATCAGCTAGTTCTTTAAAAGGACAGATCTCTGCTCTGTCTATTCTTTTGCACAAGCATCTGGCAGAAGTTCCAGACGTTCAGGCATTTTGTCAGTCTTTGGTTAGGATTAAGCCTGTGTTTAAAACTGTTGCTCCCCCGTGGAGCTTAAACTTGGTTCTTAAAGTTCTTCAGGGAGTTCCGTTTGAACCCCTTCATTCCATTGATATTAAACTTTTATCTTGGAAAGTTCTGTTTTTGATGGCTATTTCCTCGGCTCGAAGAGTCTCTGAGTTATCTGCCTTACATTGTGATTCTCCTTATCTGATTTTTCATTCAGACAAGGTAGTTCTGCGTACCAAACCTGGGTTTTTACCTAAGGTGGTTTCTAACAGGAATATCAATCAAGAGATTGTTGTTCCATCATTGTGTCCTAATCCTTCTTCAAAGAAGGAACGTCTTTTGCATAATCTGGACGTAGTCCGTGCCTTGAAGTTTTACTTACAGGCTACTAAAGATTTTCGTCAAACATCTGCCCTGTTTGTCGTTTACTCTGGACAGAGGAGAGGTCAAAAAGCTTCGGCAACCTCTCTCTCCTTTTGTCTTCGGAGCATAATACGCTTAGCCTATGAGACTGCTGGACAGCAGCCCCCTGAAAGGATTACAGCTCATTCTACTAGAGCTGTGGCTTCCACCTGGGCCTTTAAAAATGAGGCCTCTGTTGAACAGATTTGCAAGGCTGCGACCTTTTCAAAATTTTACAAATTTAACAATTTTGCTTCTTCGGAGGCTGTTTTTGGGAGAAAGGTTCTACAGGCAGTGGTTCCTTCCGTTTAAGTTCCTGCCTTGTCCCTCCCATCATCCGTGTACTTTAGCTTTGGTATTGGTATCCCACAAGTAATGGATGATCCGTGGACTGGATACACTTAACAAGAGAAAACATAATTTATGCTTACCTGATAAATTTATTTCTCTTGTAGTGTATCCAGTCCACGGCCCGCCCTGTCCTTTTAAGGCAGGTCTAAATTTTAATTAAACTACAGTCACCACTGCACCCTATGGTTTCTCCTTTCTCGTCTTGTTTCGGTCGAATGACTGGATATGGCAGTGAGGGGAGGAGCTATATAGCAGCTCTGCTGTGGGTGATCCTCTTGCAACTTCCTGTTGGGAAGGAGAATATCCCACAAGTAATGGATGATCCGTGGACTGGATACACTACAAGAGAAATAAATTTATCAGGTAAGCATAAATTATGTTTCTTTCATGTAATTAGCAAGAGTCCATGAGCTAGTGACGTATGGGATATACATTCCTACCAGGAGGGGCAAAGCTTCCCAAACCTCAAAATGCCTATAAATACATCCCTCACCACACCCACAAATCAGTTTTACAAACTTTGCCTCCTATGGAGGTGGTGAAGTAAGTTTGTGCTAGATTCTACGTTGATATGCGCTCCGCAACAGGTTGGAGCCCGGTTTTCCTCTCAGCGTGCAGTGAATGTCAGAGGGATGTGAGGAGAGTATTGCCTATTTGAATGCAATGATCTCCTTCTACGGGGTCTATTTCATAGGTTCTCCGTTATCGGTCGTAGAGATTCATCTCTTACCTCCCTTTTCAGATCGACGATATACTCTTATATATATATACCATTACCTCTGCTGATTTTCGTTTCAGTACTGGTTTGGCTTTCTACAACATGTAGACGTGGGGTAAGTAAGTCTTATTTTCTGTGACACTCTAAGCTATGGTTGGGCGCTTTTTTTTATAAAGTTCTAAATATATGTATTCAAACATTTATTTGCCTTGACTCAGGATGTTCAACATTCCTTATTTTCAGACAGTCAGTTTCATATTTGGGATAATGCATTTGAATCAATCATTTTTTCTTACCTTAAAAAATTTGACTGTGGGCTGTTAGGCTCGCGGGGGCTGAAAATGCTTCATTTTATTGCGTCATTCTTGGCGCAGACTTTTTTGGCGCAAAAAATCTTTTCTGTTTCCGGCGTCATACGTGTCGCCGGAAGTTGCGTCATTTTTTGACGTTCTTTTGCGCCAAAAGTGTTGGCATTCCGGATGTGGCGTCATTTTTGGCGCCAAAAGCATTTAGGCGCCAAATAATGTGGGCGTCTTTTTTGGCGCGAAAAAATATGGGCGTCACTTTTGTCTCCACATTATTTAAGTCTCATTGATTTTTTGCTTCTGGTTGCTAGAAGCTTATTCACTGGCATTTTTTTCCCATTCCTGAAACTGTCATTTAAGGATTTTGATCAATTTTGCTTTATATGTTGTTTTTTCTATTACATATTGCAAGATGTCCCACGTTGAAGCTGAGTCAGAAGATACTTCTGGAATATCCCTGCCTGGGGCTGGAGCTACCAAAGCTAAGTGTATCTACTGTAAACTTATGGTATCTGTTCCTCCAGCTGTTGTTTGTACTGTTTTGTCATGACAAACTGTTTATGCAGATAATATTTCCTTTACGTACTGTTACATTACCTGTTGCTGTTCTGTCAACATCTAATACTCAGAGTGTTCCTGATAACATAAGAGATTTTGTTTTTAAATCCATTAAGAAGGCTATGTCTGTTATTCCTCCTTCTAGTAAATGTAAAAAGTCTTTTTAAAACTTCTCATTTTTCAGATGAATTTTTAAATGAACATCATCATTCTGATTCTGATAATGGTTCTTCTGGTTCAGAGGATTCTGTCTCAGAGGTTGATGCTGATAAATCTTCATATTTATTTAAAATGAAATTTATTCGTTCTTTACTTAAAGAAGTCCTAATTGCATTAGAAATTGAGGCTTCTGGTCCTCTTGATACTAAATCTAAACGTTTAGATAAGGTTTTTAAATCTCCTGTAGTTATTCCAGAAGTTTTTCCTGTCCCTAGTGCTATTTCTGAAGTAATTTCCAGGGAATGGAATAATTTGGGTAATTCATTTACTCCTTCTAAACGTTTTAAGCAATTATATCCTGTGCTATCTGACAGATTAGAGTTTTGGGACAAAATCCCTAAAGTTGATGGGGCTGTCTCTACTCTTGTTAAGCGTACTTTTCCTACGGCAGATGGTACTTCCTAAAGGATCCTTTAGATAGGAAAATTGAATCCTTTCTAAGAAAAGCTTACTTGTGTTCAGGTAATCTTCTTAGACCTGCTATATCTTTAGCGGATGTTGCTGCAGCTTTATCTTTTGGTTAGAAGCTTTAGCGCAACAAGTATCAGATCATAATTCTCATAGCATTTTTATTCTTCAACATGCTAATATTTTTATTTGTAATGCCATCTTTGATATCATTAGAGTTGATGTCAGGTATATGTCTCTAGCTGTTTTAGCTAGAAGAGCTTTATGGCTTAAGACTTGGAATGCTGTTATGTCTTTTAAGTCTACTCTGCTTTCCCTTTCTTTCCAGGGTAATGATCGTTTTCATTCCTTTTGTCACAACAAGGAACAAAAACCTGATCCTTCATCCTCAGGAGCAGTATCAGTTTGGAAACCATCTCCAGTCTGGAATAAATCCAAGCCTTTTAGAAAATCAATGCCAGCTCCTAAGTCCACATGAAGGTGCGGCCCTCATTCCAGCTCATCTGGTAGGGGGTAGATTACGTTTTTTCTAAGAAATTTGGATCAATTCCGTTCACAATCTTTGGATTCAGAACATTGTTTCAGAAGGGTACAGAATTGGCTTCAAGATAAGGCCTCCTGCAAAGAGATTTTTTCTTTCCCGTGTCCCAGTAAACCCAGCGAAGGCTCAAGCATTTCTGAAATGTGTTTCAGATCTAGAGTTGACTGGAGTAATTTTGCCAGTTCCAGTTCTGGAACAGGGACTGGGGTTTTATTCAAATCTCTTCATTGCACCAAAGAAGGAAAATTCCTTCAGACCAGTTCTGGATCTAAAAATATTGAATCGTTATGTAAGGATACCAACATTCAAAATGGTAACTGTAAGGACTATCCTGCCTTTTGTTCAACAAGGGCATTATATGTCTACTATAGATTTACAGGATGCATATCTGCATATTCCGATTCATCCAGATCACTATCAGTTTCTGAGATTCTCTTTCCTAGATAAGCATTACCAGTTTGTGGCTCTGCCGTTTGGCCTAGCTACAGCTCCAAGAATTTTTTACGAAGGTTCTCGGTGCCCTTCTGTCTGTAATCAGAGAACAGGGTATTGTGGTATTTCCTTATTTGGACGATATCTTGGTACTTGCTCAGTCTTCATATTTAGCAGAATCTCATTCGAATCGACTTGTGTTGTTTCTTCAACATCATGGTTGGAGGATCAATTTACCAAAAAGTTCATTGATTCCTCAGACTTAGGTAACCTTTTTAGGTTTTCAGATAGATTCAGTATCCATGACTCTATCTTTGATAGACATGAGACATCTAAATTTGATATCAGCTTGTCGTAACCTTCAGTCACAATCTTTCCCTTCGGTAGCCTTATGGCATGGAAATTCTAGGTCTTATGACTACGGCATCGGACGCGATCCCCTTTGCTCGTTTTCACATGCAGCCTCTTCAGCTCTGTATGCTGAACCAGTGGTGCAGGGATTACACAAAGATATCTCAATTAATATCTTTAAAACCGATTGTACGACACTCTCTGACGTGGTGGACAGATCACCATCGTTTAGTTCAGGGGGCTTCTTTTGTTCTTCCGACCTGGACTGTAATTTCAACAGATGCAAGTCTTACAGGTTGGGGAGCTGTGTGGGGGTCTCTGACAGCACAAGGGGTTTGGGAATCTCAGGAGGTGAGATTACCGATCAATATTTTGGAACTCCGTGCAATTTTCAGAGCTCTTCAGTCTTGGCCTCTTCTGAAGAGAGAATCGTTCATTTGTTTTCAGACAGACAATGTCACAGCTGTGGCATACATCAATCATCAAGGAGGGACTCACAGTCCTCTGGCTATGAAAGAAGTATCTCGAATTCTGGTTTGGGCGGAATCCAGCTCCTGTCTAATCTCTGCGGTTCATATTCCAGGAATAGACAATTGGGAAGCGGATTATCTCAGTCGCCAAACGTTGCATCCGGGCGAATGGTCTCTTCACCCAGAGGTATTTCTTCAGATTGTTCAAATGTGGGAACTTCCAGAAATAGATCTGATGGCTTCTCATCTAAACAAGAAACTTCCCAGGTATCTGTCCAGATCCCGGGATCCTCAGGCGGAGGCAGTGGATGCATTATCACTTCCTTGGAAGTATCATCCTGCCTATATCTTTCCGCCTCTAGTTCTTCTTCCAAGAGTAATCTCCAAGATTCTGAAGGAATGCTCGTTTGTTCTGCTGGTAGCTCCAGCATGGCCTCACAGGTTTTGGTATGCGGCTCTTGTCAGGATGGCCTCTTGCCAACCGTGGACTCTTCCGTTAAGACCAGACCTTTTGTTGCAAGGTCCTTTTTTCCATCAGGATCTCAAATCCTTAAATTTAAAGGTATGGAGATTGAACGCTTGATTCTTGGTCAAAGAGGTTTCTCTGACTCTGTGATTAATACTATATTACAGGCTCGTAAATCTGTATCTAGAGAGATATATTATAGAGTCTGGAAGACATATTTCTTGGTGTCTTTCTCATCATTTTTCCTGGCATTCTTTTAGAATTTCGAGAATTTTACAGTTTCTTCAGGATGGTTTAGAAAAAGGTTTGTCAGCAAGTTCCTTGAAAGGTCAAATCTCTGCTCTTTCTGTTCTTTTTCACAGAAAGATTGCTTATCTTCCTTATCTTTTCATTGTTTTGTACAAACCTTGGTTCGTATTAAACCTGTCATTAAGTCAATTTCTCCTCCTTGGAGTTTGAATTTGGTTCTGGGGGCTCTTCAAGCTCCTCCGTTTGAACCTATGCATTCATTAGACATTAAATTACTTTCTTGGAAAGTTTTGTTCCTTTTGGCCATCTCTTCTGCCAGAAGAGTCTCTGAATTGTCTGCTCTTTCTTGTGAGTCTCCTTTTCTGATTTTTCATCAGGATAAGGCAGTGTTGCGAACTTCTTTTGAATTTTTACCTAAGGTTGTGATTTCCAACAACATTAGTAGAGAAATTGTAGTTCCTTCATTATGCCCTAATCCTAAGAATTCTAAAGAGAAATCATTGCATTCTTTGGATGTTGTTAGAGTTTTGAAATATTATGTTGAAGTTACTAAGACTTTCCGAAAGACTTCTAGTCTATTTGTCATCTTTTCCGGTTCTAGAAAAGGCCAGAAAGCTTCTGCCATTTCTTTGGCATCTTGGTTGGAATCTTTAATTCATCATGCCTATGTTGAGTCGGGTATAACTCCGCCTCAGAGGATTACAGCTCATTCTACTAGGTCAGTTTCTACTTCCTGGGCGTTTAGGAATGAAGCTTCGGTTGATCAAATTTGCAAAGCAGCAACTTGGTCTTCTTTGCATACTTTTACTAAATTCTACCATTTTGATGTGTTTTCTTCTTCTGAAGCAGTTTTTGGTAGAAAAGTACTTCAGGCAGCTGTTTCAGTTTGAATCTTCTGCTTATGTTTTCATTTAAACTTTATTTTGGGTGTGGATTATTTTCAGCAGGAATTGGCTGTCTTTATTTTATCCCTCCCTCTCTAGTGACTCTTGCGTGGAAAGATCCACATCTTGGGTAGTCATTATCCCATACGTCACTAGCTCATGGACTCTTGCTAATTACATGAAAGAAAACATAATTTATGTAAGAACTTACCTGATAAATTCATTTCTTTCATATTAGCAAGAGTCCATGAGGCCCACCCTTTTTTGTGGTGGTTATGATTTTTTTGTATAAAGCACAATTATTCCAATTCCTTATTTTTTATGCTTTGGCACTTTTTTCTTATCACCCCACTTCTTGGCTATTCGTTAAACTGATTTGTGGGTGTGGTGAGGGGTGTATTTATAGGCATTTTGAGGTTTGGGAAACTTTGCCCCTCCTGGTAGGAATGTATATCCCATACGTCACTAGCTCATGGACTCTTGCTAATATGAAAGAAATGAATTTATCAGGTAAGTTCTTACATAAATTATGTTTTTTTGAGTAGGCCAGGTTCTTCTGTCTTTTCAACACTACAAATTGGATGCTCAGCATCGGCTTTTGCTATATTGGGGTATCAAATTTTGTCTTCTGTTGTGGATTAAATTAATTTATATTTTGTTGTATTTTCTTGTCTTCTTTTTTTCCCACCTGCTCTTTTTAAAACTTAGTAAATCATCTCACTGGTCAGTATTACCAGGGAAGGCCGAGATAGCTAGAAATTATCAACCAAATGAATTAAATTTTTAGATGTTGGCCCATATCTCTGAGCAATACTTTCCAGGCTCCCTCCCCTTGTCCACTCTTTTGGACAGACATTTCTATGACTAGGAGGGGTTGGAGGTTTAGGGAGTATCTTATGGAAGATAATAAGGGAGTTGTCAATTCTGTTTACACCCCTCAGAGAGGGGTTCTCTTTGATAACTATTACTCAAGGATATGGGCCAAGATTTGGAAATTATCTTTATTCGGTTGATAATTCCTAGTTTTTAAATTGTCTTAGTAAACTTTTCATTGTTTTGCAGTTCAGAAACACACCCCATAGGGACACGATACCCATAAGTTAAATCTTGGTGTAGCATATGTATAAAAAGCTAGACTAGAAAATATCACCTGAACATCTCTAATTTTACCTCAAAATTTCCTCAGTAGCCACATCCCATTGTAAAGGGACTTTTAAGCAGCCAGTCAGGATGCTAGTCCCGTGAATAGCAAGAGAGCGTGCATCTGGCATGTGCAGGCACAGTCATGTTATTTCCCTACTCAGTTTAAGGAAGCTTTCTATGAAATATTGTGAGATTTTTACAGTTATGCTGTGTCACTTTTAAGTGATATAACATAAGGATATTATGTCCCTTTAAACAGCATCTTGAGAATATCTATTTTACTATGGTCAGTTAGGGACAGATAGAAATAATTTCCTGTACCGATCAAATGATCACTGTGTATAATGTTACAGGGTCAGAATTTAATTACAGAAAAAGCAGGCAAAATAAATAATGATTGCATATTGCAAAAGCTTTTGTTACTTTGCATAATTAAACATTTTCTCATTAGTTACATTTTTGGTTTCAAGGGACAGGAAACCCCCACGTTTTCTTTCATGATTTGGATAGAACATACAATTTTAAACAACTTTCTAATTTACGTCTATTATCAAATTTGCTTCATTTACTTGTTATCTTTTACTGAAGGAAGAGCATTGCACTAACTGGCAGCAAACTGAACACATCAAGTTAGCCAATCACAAGAGACAAATGTGTACAGGCACCAATCAGCAGCTAGCTCCCACTAGTGTAGGATATGTGCGTATTCTTTTCAATCTTAATGGGAGGAGAGTCCACTGCTTCATTCATTACTTGTGGGAATTAAGAACCTGGCCACCAGGAGGAGGCAAAGACACCCCAGCCAAAGGTTTAAGTACATCCCCCACTCCCCTCATCCCCCAGTCATTCTTTGCCTTTCGTCACAGGAGGTTGGCAGAGAAGTGTCGGAAGATTCTGAGTAGTCTCTTATGGAGGGTAGTACTCTTTGAAATAAAACTTGAGTTTTAAGTAGTCCTGTCAGCCTCTCAGTAAGAGCATGGGTGAATGTTAGAGTCTGGAGATGCAGAGAGAGTCTTTTGGCGAACCCATCCGACTCAGTTTAACAGCTCCATTAGCAATCAGCGTTGACAAGTTTCGCTGCCTGCTTTTCTGCTCTCAAGTCCATGTCAGGAGAGATGCTACTACCCTGTCACACTTGAAGGGCTGTGTCCCTGTTCCACGGCATTGATTCTAGTAAGATCGTTTCATTTATATATATATTTGATAACGCAAGAAGACAGGGTCAGAGTGTGGCTCCTTTATCTTTATAGAACCTAGGGTAATACCCTCGGAAGGGGGTTATTGAACAGGGGGGGATTTTATTATGCATAATATTGTTTATTGTGTTTTTGCTGCATTTGTGTGAGATGAGGCTCTGTCAGTGTGGAACAGTCAGTTCATTAGCGAGAGATTGAGGCAGGCTTTTTTGGCGCGTCTCTCTCGAGTGCAGGGGCGGTCCTGCATGGCACTCCATGTGACTGGGTGTGGCCTCTGTAACTTCCTCTTTCTTGACCTGCGTTCGGATGAGACAAAAGCTGTTTCTTGTAGTGCGGGTCATAGGAGGTGGTGAGTGCCCCGGCCATTGGGATATAAAGGTGCCATTTATTTTTTAGTGACAATACTGGTAAGCCTTATTTAAATTGGAGGAACATATTGTGATTTTTCTACACATTGCATTTTATCTTTCTCTTCACAGGTTTTTTTCCTTACTTTTTTGCCTTTGGAATTGTTTTTACTGTGCCCCCTTTTTTTATTGTGCACTTTTCATCAACATATCTGCCTACTCAGGCTGGCAACACCATCACCAACAATCCTTGTTTTGTTTTTGTTTTTGTTTTTTATTGGACATCAATAGCAAACACTTGCTAACACACTAACATTTTTTGGATACACACCTATAGGAGTACCCCAGCGGATTCATTTTTGGACCCAGGTTGTGAACTTTTATTCTTGCACTGACTATTATTTTTTGCACTGACTTTTTGGAACACACATTTTTTACACACTGGACATTTTTTAAAAGTTTTTTTTGATTTTTATTGATTTTTTATTGGTTGTTACTACCCCATTTTTAGCACTTTGGAGTATTGCACCAAGTCACTTTGCAGCACATTTGTGTTATTTCTGTCTTTCTAGAATTGCCCTGTGTATATTGTTATAGTACATATATATATATTTCACAATCTTATCCTCATTGTTATTAGCGTGGATCCATGCCTTTTTATATTGTATTTTAAATTGTATTTTTAGTATCACATTTTAATTTTGCTTGTATTCTTTGCACTTTGAGTTGTAATAAATATTTTGTAAACCTTAGCCTCACAGTTTGGCGCCTAGGAATAACCTTCTCACGTACCATTTATTTTTTAGATCAAGTCCGTAATAAAGGCGCAAGCTATGGAGGACTCTGATATGTTAGAGGATACTCCCTCTTTATCTAAACCTATTAACTGTGTATATTGCGAGGAGATTCCAGTCGAGCCGCCTACGCAACTTTGCTCTACATGCTTTGACAATATTGCTATATCCAAAAAGAATAAAGTATTTAGTACGACTGAGCTGTCCACCTCTGAGGTTCTCTGCTCCATGAGGTGCGTTCCCTACAATCATCTCTGTTTACACAAGCAGTTCCCCAGGGCACTACTAATCCTCCTGCTGGAGGGGCCCTTTTGCCTCCAGACTTCGACGATCAGCTACAGACGGCGGTTTCTGCGGCCATTAATGTGATGCCTCGCCCTACTAAGCACAAGCGGAAGGTACGGCAATGCTCAGGGGTCTTCGACTCTGCTGGATGTCTCAGATAGATTATCCGCTGAGGAGGACAACTCCAAATTATCGGAGGATGTCACATCTGGGCCGGAATCGGCTACTTCTAGGCCTCTGTCCACTGACGAACCAGATTTTAAATTTAAGATGGAGCTTTTGTGCTTTCTGCTGAAAGAGGTGCTTGCTACGTTGGAGGTTCCGGAACTGAAGCTACCGGAGGAAGCTTCCATCCCTAAACTGGATAGGGTTTACGAGGACTGAGTAGCGCCCCAGGCCTTCTTGGTTCTAGTCAAGATGGCTAACATTATTAAGAATGAATGGGAGAAACTTGGTTCATCCTTTTCCCCGTGCCGGACACGCAGCTTAAACTGTGGGGAACCGTCCCTAAGGTGGATGGTGCTATCTGCATGCTCGCTAAGCGAACAACTATTCCACTAGAGGATAGCTCCTCTTTCAAGGAACCCATGGATAAAAAGATAGAGGCCATGTTGCGGGAGATGTTCCAACTCACAGGGTTCGTTTTCCAACCGGTGGCGGTGGTCACTGCAGTGTCTGGTGCGGCTACCTACTGGTGTGACGCTCTATCAGCAATGGTGAAGGTGGAGACTCCCCTCAAGGAGATTCTAGAACAAATCAAGGCCTTAAGGGTAGCGCATTCATTCATTTGTGATGCTAACATGCAGATTATTCACCTGAATGCTAAGACATCAGGGTTTTCGGTTTTAGCCCGCAGGGCTCTGTGGCTAAAGTCGTGGTCTGCAGACATTGCTTCCAAGTCTCGCTTGCTTTCCCTTCCATTCAAAGGGAAAGTTTTGTTTGGACCGGCCCTGAATTCTATCATATTTACAGTCATGGGTGGCAAGGGTGCCTTCTTGCCTCAGGATAAGAAGGCTAAACCTAAGGGGTCTACTTTTTCGTCCCTTTTTTTGCGGACAAGTCCCAGCGCCAGCAGCCTGCCACAAAGTCTGAGCAATCCAAGGGATCTTGGAAGCCAGCTAACTCTTGGAACAAATCCAAGCAGAACAAGAAGCCCGCTGAGTAAAAGTCGGCATGAAGGGGTGGCTCCGATCCGCCCTCGGATCAGATAGGGGGCAGACTCTCTCTTTTTGCGGAGGCCTGGAGAAGAGAAGTTATAGACCCTTGGGTTCCGGAGGTCGTAGCCCAGGGTTACAGGATAGGTTTCAACCCCTATCCGCCCAGAGGCAGATTCCTCCTGTCAAACATATCTTCAAGACCAGAAAAGAGAGATGCCTTCGTGGGGTGTGTGAGGGATCTCTCGTCTCTCTGGGTAATCGTCCCAGTCTCTCTGGAAGAAAGAGGTCTTGGGTATTATTCAAACCTTTTTGTGGTCCCAAAGAAGAAGGACATGTTTCGTCCAATTCTGGACCTAAAGGCCCTAAACAAGTTTTTGTCAGTTCCATCGTTCAAGATGGAGACGATCAGGTAAATTTTGCCCCTGGTTCAAGAGGGCCAATTCATGGCGACTATAGACCTGAAGGATGCTTACCTTCACGTTCCAATCCACAAGGATCACTTCAGGTTTCTAAGATTCGCTTTCCTAGACCAGCACTTCCAGTTTGTGGCCCTTCCGTTTGGTCTGGCGACTGCCCCAAGAGTCTTTACAAAGGTTCTGGGAGCTCTTCTCGCAGTAGCGAGAGCCAGAGGTATTGCATTGGCTCCTTACCTGGACGATATCCTGGTCCAAGCTCCATCCTACAGTCTTGCGGAGGATCACTCGAGAGCTCTTCTCCTTCTCCTTTGGTCCCACGGGTGGAAGATAAACGAAGGAAAGAGTTTGTTGGTCCCCAGCAACAGGGTGGAATTCCTGGGTACGATAATAGATTCTTCAGCCATGAAGATATTTTTGACAGATCAGAGACGTTGCAAGCTTGCGTCCACCTGTCTAGCTCTTCAGACATCATCCAGGACATCCGTGGCCAGGTGTATGGAGGTGATCTGGCTCATGGTATCCAGCATAGATGTCATTTCATTTGCCAGATTCCATCCCAGACCTCTTCAGCTGTGCATTTTGAGACAATGGAATGGCGATCATTCAGATCTGTCCCAACAGACTGGTGAGGGAGTCCCTATCTTGGTGGACCCGACCGGGGCAGTTTTCACAGGGGACATCCTTTTTGAGACCATCCTGGGAGATAGTGACCACGGATGCAAGTCTATCAGGATGGGGAGCTGTTTGGGGTGCAAGAAGGGCACAGGGCAGATGGACTCGAGAGGAGTCAAGTCTATCTATAAATATTTTGGAACTTCTAGCGATATTCAATGCTCTGAGGGCTTGGCCCCTTCTGGGGTCGTCCCGATTAATCAGATTCCAGTTGGACAACATTACCTCAGTGGACGAGAAGCTCCCTAGCCATGAGGGAAGTATCTCAGATTCTGGACTGGGCAAAGACTCACTATTGTTTGTTCTCATCGATCCACATTCTGGGTGTGGACAACTGGGAAGCGGATTTTCTGAGCAGACAGACATTTCATCCAGGGGAATGGTCTCTCCATCCCGAGATGTTCGCGGAGATCTGCTGCAGATGGGGGATGCTGGAGATAGACCTCATGGCGTCCAGACTCAATTGCAAACTACCCAGATACGGGTCGCGATCCAGGGATTCCCAGACGAAACTGATAGATGCCTTGGCGGTACCCTGGGACTTAAACCTAATTTACATATTTCCACCGTTGCCTCTTTTACCTTGTGTAGTGGCCAGCATCAAGCAGGAGCAAGCTTTGGCTATTCTGATTGCTCCATCGTGGCCGAGGAGGATGTGGTTTGTGGATCTGGTGGGGATGTCATCTCCACTGTGGAGGTTGCCTTGTTGCAGCGATCTGCTGGTTCAAGGTCCTTTTCTACACTCTCATTCAGGCCAGGAAACCGGTCACTCGACGCATCTACCACAAGGTGTGGAGGACCTACTTGTCCTGGTGTGAGGAACAAGGATATCTCTGGCATAAGGTCAGGGTATCTAGGATTTTGGATTTTCTCTAGGACGGTCTAGATAAGGGTCTTGTCGCCAGTTCCCTAAGGGGACAGATCTCGGCTTTATCTGTACTGTTGCATAAGAAGCTTGCGGAGCTTCCTGACATTTAGTCCTTTGTTCAGGCTCTGGTTAGGATCAGGCCTGTCTTCAGGAATCCGGCTCCTCCTTGGAGCTTAAACTTGGTTCGTAAGGTTTTGCAAAGGGCTCCATTTGAGCCTATGCATGCTCTTGACATTAAGGTTCTTTCATGGAAAGTCCTGTTATTACTGGCTATTGCCTCGGCACGTAGAGTCTTTGAGTTGGCGGCCTTGCAGTGCGAGCCGCCCTACTTAGTTTTTAATGCTGATAAGGCTGTTTTTCGCACTGGATTGGGATTTCTTCCCAAGGTGGTGTTGAGTCGTAACATCAATCAGGAAATAGTGGTTCCGTCTTTGTGTCCTTACCCTTCTTGGAAGGAGAGGTTACGTCATAATCTGGATGTGGTTTGGGCTTTGAAGTTTTATCTTCAGGCCACAAAGGAGTTCAGACAGACCTCTTCCTTATATGTTGTGTACTCAGGGAAGCGGCAAAGGGCCTCTGCCACTTCTCTATAATTTTGGTTGAGGAGTATGATCCGTCTGGCATATGAGACAGCGGGACACAAGCCTCCGCAGAGGATTACTGCTCACTCGACTAGAGCTGTGGCCTCTTCTTCGGCCTTTAAGAATGAGGCTTCTATGGACCTGATTTGTAAGACGGCCACTTGGTCTTCCTTACATACTTTTGCAAAATTTTACAAATTTTATGTTTTTGCTTTGGCAGAAGCAGCTTTTGGGTTCTGCAGGCTGTGGTGCCCTCAGTTTAGAGTTCGCCTCCTTTTGCCCTCCCGTTTTTTTCATTCAGTGTCCTCTAGAGCTTGGGTATTTTTCCCCACAAGTAATGAATGAAGCAGTGGACTCTCCTCCCATTAAGATGGAAAACATAAATTATGCTTACCTGATAATTTCGTTTCCATCTGTGGGAGGAGAGTCCACTGCCCCCGCCTGTTTCTCTGGTGGGTGGACCAAAATTTAATTTTATTCTTCTGGCACCATTTATACCCTGATATTTCTCATACTGTTCCTTGTTCCCTTGGCAGAATGACTGGGAGGTACTTAAGCCTTTGGCTGGGGTGTCTTTGCCTCTTCCTGGCGGCCAGGTTCTTAGTTCCCACAAGTAATGAATGAAGCAGTGGACTCTACTGCCACAGATGGAAATGAAATTATCAGGTAAGCATAATTTATGTTTTTCAACAAGGGATACCAAGAGAACGAAGCACATTTGAAAATTGAAGTGAATTTAAAAGTGTCTTAAAATTACACGCTCTATCTGAATCCTGCAAGTTTAATTTTGACTCTAATTACTGTTAAACCATCAATACTTCTGCAACTCTTTGTCTTTTTCAGGTTCTCATTGATTTTCCACACACTACCTGTTGCATTCCAGCCGATTACCTACTTGACCTCATTCCCCGTATGCGTCCGCGAGCATTCTCCATTGCTTCGTCCCTACAGGTGAGATATTATAGTAGAGAATAACACAGCGTTAATATAACGCTTTCTCTTTAATAAAAATGAGTCAGTTTAAGCACCAAAAACGTATATTGTTTAGTGTAAACAAGGGATTGTGTAAATCAATATTGGACAAACATAATTTCTTAAAGGGTCACATTTGAGGCCTTCAAGTTCACAAAAAAAAGGTCCATAGAACATTTTTATTTGGATATACAGGTAGAGGGGCTCTTCTGAGTTTTTTTGGTGTTAATTTAAAGGGATACAAAGGTCAAAATTTAAATGTGCATTTTTTTAAAAGCATTTTTGCTATATACTTCCATTAACAAAAATGCTTCTAGTAAAAGATATTGCTGGTTTCCAGTGGCATATGCAAATATGCTGTGAAGGCATGTGCATTATTATAAAAATACTGAGCTCTTTGCACTGGCGGTGGTGTGTATTTCATCTGTAAAGACTTAATTTACGCTGGTGCACAGGCCCTCACAGCAAATGTGCGTATGCTGCAGAAAAACAGTAATAATTTTTACTAGAAGTATTTTTGCTAATGAAAGTTTATTGCAAAAATGCTTCTATTTAGAAATGAAATGTGCCCATGTACATTTCAATTTTGACCATTTTATCCTTTTAAGGGGACATACCAGGGTTTCACGCATAAAAAGACTGAGGTGTTGTGTATGCAACATCTGAATAATTAAATTTTAAAAATGTGGGTTTCATGTCCCTTTAAAATCTGAACTATTAAAGTAATAAGGAATGCATACTTATATAAATAAAATATTCTTTTAAACCATGAAGAAAAATGTTAGCAAAATCCAAGAATCTGAGATGCATGTAAATTAAATAGCTTATTACGAATGTATAAATATATTTAAGTCTCTATTGCAGCTGAGTCAATCACAGGTGAAGGTCACAAGGGCAAAACAATTCATTCATAACTTCAGGTTATAATTGCTAAGCAACATACTCCGAGATGCTAATCTTCCTCTAAAAACTACCAAGTTTACAAATGTTAAATAAAAATGGAAGCTGGAAAACATTTAAGGGACAGTCTAGTCAAAATGAAACTTTCATGAATCAGATAGAGCATGCAATTTTAAGCAACTTTCTGATTTAGTCCTATTATCAATTTTACTTGGTTCTCTTTGTATCTTTATTTTAAAACGCCAGAATATAATCTTAGGAGCTGGCCTATTTTTGGTTCAGCACCTGGGTAGTGCTTGCTGATTGGTGTCTAAATTCAGCCACCAATCAGCAAATGTTACCCAGGTTCTGAACCAAAAATGGGCTGGTTACTAAGCATACATTCCTGCTTTTTCAAATAAAGATACCATTTACAACAAAGAACATTTGATAATAGGAGTAAATTAAAAAGTTGCTTAAAATTGCCTGCTCTATCTGAATCGTGAAAGTTTAATTTTGACTAGACTATTCCTTTAAACCGGCTAAATGTGGTTGTGGTTTCTGGACCAGATTTAACTGAAAATGTAAATGCTGCCAAAATAAGCTAAATTTAAAAAATAAAAAAGATTTAGTGATTGTAAGTTTTACTTTAGAATCTTTCTTTAAGGTTTCAGAATACTGGATCTGACTACTTAAGCCACAATTCCTATCTCTATAGCTTTTCTATTTGATTTTAATTCTGATAAAATGAATGTACGCAGTATTATTATTATTATAAGAACTGTGCCACTGTACACGTATACAAATATATGCAAATTAGACTATTTATGTATGTGGTTAGTTTTTGTGTCTTTATTTATTGCCAACTGTATTATGTGCGGCTGCTCCTAGATATAATACATTAAATAAATATATATGTAGAGTTCAGATTACTGAAGTGAGACTGTTTTCTTCTTTCACAGGCGCATCCTAATAGAATCCAGATCCTCATGGGCGTGGTTCAATATAAAACTAAACTGCATGAACCAAGGCGTGGCCTGTGCTCTTCCTGGCTGGCTTCTTTTAGCCCTGATAAGGGTGAGCTGTTGGCTCCTTTACTTCTTTTAGGTCTTGAGTGAGAATGAGTCACTGGTTGAAATTAATTGTTTGACCTTTAAATATATAGGCGGATTGCAAATATACCTACATTTATGTCTTTTATTAAAACTGCTCTGTAGGGTATCTTTTTTTCTCCCACAGATAAATGATGCACTTGAGTTCATGGTATTAAGTGATTTCTGAGAAATTAAGTATATGCTAATGCAGGCTCGACAAACCCAGTAGAAGAGTTCAAAAGGGGGATATTTAATATAAGCGCCTAAACCTCTGTCAGGCTTAAAATCTAAAATATGTTAAGCACTTAAAAATAACATGTAGTGTGGAGAAAAGTTATTTAACAGAATATAACTACACAATTAATAAATATATATATATATATATACATATATATATAAATACAGCATTTATTTAAACAGATAAACATAAGATGCTTATATAGCTAAATCATGCATGATTCTAAAAGTAAAGTTAAAAAAATATATTTGGGAATTCCTTAAAAATATGGTACCAGGAAAATTAATATTTATTCCGGATATTTTGTCCCCACAAAAATTGAGAATCGATAGGTAAAAGTCAATAAGGTAAAGTCAGTTAAAAGGTTATTATATAGAAAACGCAAAACAATGATGGTTTGTTTCTTTGGCAGATGGTATGAAACTTCCTTTTGTGCGTCCCTTTATAAAATGTATTTGCAGAAAGTTTATATTTCTCCTTGTTTCCTTATAATAGTCGAAAGCTTTATGGTAATTCTTACCGGAATCCCTTTATCATGCAATACTAGACTGATTCCTAAGTAAAGGAATGGGTTTTCCGAACTGTAGTCTCACATCAAACTCGGTGCTTCCGAGACTCCCACCTATGCGGGATGATGTCACCTTCCTTAAAGCAATGATCTGTAATGGCAACGCGTTTCAGCTCGTCAGAGCCTTTCTCAAGCCAATATCGGATCCATTATTAGCAGTCTATTTGAAAGCCCCCCAAAAAGGGGGCGTGTTCTTATTGTATATGGTTTGCTGTATTGTCTTCAAGTTGTTAAGTGCTGATGCGCTTTTTCACGTCTTTCACTGTGGTATCTGGAGCCCCAAATTGTTGATGAATCTGAATGTTTCATTGTAACAGCCTCACATGTAGAATGAACCCAGATTTAATCGACAAACCCAGTAGCCATGGAGCCACTGGCTCCTAGAATTTTACCCCTGGCTCCTAACGTTTTATCTAAATTTTTATTTTTTATTGAAATATCATCACCATAAAATTAAATTAGAATACGACGCTTCAGGTAAGATTCACAAACAAGTATGGTAAATTCTAAACCGATAAGTTCAGAATATATAAAATAACATTATGGAGTATATTTATGAAGCAGCGGAGTCTGCTTATTCCACACGATCCTTGAGGCTCGCCAGAAATGTAAGTTAAGAAGCAGCCGTTTTAAGACCGCTGCTCCTTAACTCGTCCGCCATCTCTGAGGTGGCGGACAGCAATCATTCTGATCAGATATGTTCGGGATAATTGACACCCCCTGCTAGCAGCCGATTGGCCACAAATGTGCAGGGGGCGGCATTGCACAAGCATTTCACCAGAAATGCTTGTGGATTGTTAAATGCCAACAGTGTATGCTGTCGGCATTTAGTGATGTCGGGCTGACATGATCCGCTACAGCGGGTGATGTCTGCCCGACAGTTAATAAATCGGCTAAAAATCCTAAGCACTTAGAATAAGGCCGTTATAAAAATGTAAAACCCTGAGCTCTTGGAGACCTCGTTTTTAATATTATATGTTAAAGAAATCCTCTTAAAACAAATCAGCCACTCTTGAGCTTCATGAAATCTCTATTGATGAGGTTAGAGTGATTATATTAAACAAAATATTGAAAAGAAAATCCCCCAGAATATATAAACAGGCCTCTCATGGCCCTTTAATGAAATCGTTAAAGAAACATATTGGAAGAAAATGTCCTTAAAGGGTCAGTATAAGCTCCAATTCGAACAAGATGATAGTAGATTGAACGTATAAAATACGCAACAAGTAACTAAATAGATGTTTTTGTGGTCATAAAAGTGTAAACCACCACATTACCTATTCCGGAAGACATGAATAAGGGCTCTAGATTATATTGGTCTTTCTTAGCATAATAGTGAGCCTTATAGGGACAGTCTAGTCCAAAACAAACTTTCATTATTCAGATAGGGCATGTAATTTTAAACAACTTTCCAATTTACTTCTATCACCAATTTTGCTTTGTTCTCTTGGTATTCTTAATTGAAAGCTAAATATAGGAGGTTCATATGCTAATTTCTAAGCCCTTGAAGGTCGCCTCTTAGCTCAGGGCATTTTGACAGTTTTTCACCACTAGAGGGTGTTAGTGCATGTGTTTCATATAGATAACACTGTGCTCACGCACATGGAGTTACTATGAGCCAGCACTGATTGGCTAAAATGTAAGTCTGTCAAAAGAACTGAAATAAAGGGCAGTTTGCAGAGGCTTAGATACAAGGTAATCACAGAGGTAAAAAGTGTATTAATATAACTGTTGGTTATGCAAAACTGGGGAATGGGTAATAAAGGGATTATCTATCCTTTAAAACAATAAATATTCTGCTTTAGACTGTCCCTTTAACAGCTAATATAATATAGAAACCATGGAGTTTATTAATGTTGATATTTTGGTCACTAGAATACATCAGATATTTAGGAATATGTATGAAATGTACAAACAAAGGAACATTAGTAGGCATGGAGTTAAAGGGACACTTAAGTCAAAATTAAACTTTCATGATTCAGATAGAGCAGTAATTTTAAACAACTTTCCAATTTACTTCCATTAACAAAATGTGCACAGTCTTTTAATATTTAAATGTTTTGAGTCACCAGCTCCTACTGAGCATGTGCAAGAAATCATAGAATATACTTATATGCATTTGTGATTGGCTGATGGCTGTCACATGGTACAGGGGGAGTGGATATAGACATAACTTTTAAAATTGTCAGAAAAACAAATCTACTACTCATTTGAAGTTCAGACTAAGTGCTATTGCATTGTCTTGTTATCTTGCATTTGTTCATTATGCAAATCTACTGTGTTGACTGGTCCTTTAAAATGTATCAGATCTGAGACTTCATGTCAAATGTAAAGATATTAGAAGCCATTAGATGGTAACTGTCCCCATGCCCCGGCCGCAGGCATCTGGATACAACCACCTATTTATAAACAGCATATGCCTGGCAATATAACCATGTAACATAAGCAAAATTTATTCTGTGCTATATTCTCTAAATTATAGAAATTGTATGTATCTGAAGGAGGTTAACAGGCTTTCTCCAAGACCAAATGGTATGTATGCAACTTAAAGGGACAGTATACAGCAAACGATTACTTGCCACCGTAGTTGGCTAATCCCATGCCCAGCCTCCAAAAAGGCTCATGCCCAGCTTCCCTGCAATCCCATGCCCAGCCTCCCTGTATTCGACTTATGCTCATTTATTTAGTCTCTCACTCATGTTTGTCTGATGTAAATTTTGGAGCATTGGCATTTGATTAAAGGGACAGTGTACACTAATTTTTATATAACTGCATGTAATAGACACTACTATAAAGAAGAATATGCACAGATACTGATCTAAAAATCCAGTATAAAACCTTTTAAAAACTTACTTAGACGCTCCCAGTTTAGCACTGTTGATGGGGTTAGGCTGAGACACCCACTGACAGGGGCTGGGAAAACATGAAGAGCAGACACGCCCCCTCCCCTGCATATGAAAAAATAGATTATATAAACTGGAGCTGCAGGAATCTGTAGACATCAGTATACATCCAAAACTTTGAGGCTTGGTTAGGAGTCTGAAAATCAGCACAATGTTATTTAAAAATAAGCAAAACTATACATTGTTACAAAAACACTCCCTGATGGGCCATATAAATTGATCCTCTACAAAACATGTATGCAAAGAAATATCTAGTGTACAATATCCCTTTAACAATTCTTAACAGTAGATTAAATTCTGAACTTTACAAGGCCAACTCTGCTACATAAAGGCAACCAGAGTTTTACTATTTGGCAAGAATACTCTTTACGCCTAATGTAAATCTAAATCCACTGAGATAACTACACGTTGTATTAAATTAGAACCAAGGGGAGTATCCCTCCCAAGTTGTTATTTGAAATTTGATGATTAAAGTAAATCAAATTACATTCCCTATATGAATCATGAAAGTTTAATTTTGACTACTCTATCCCTTTAACATTGATTTTGGGTCAAACAACCATAGTCATTAAGTGACAAAAATTGTGTCATAGGTAAAGTGCTTGTTCCTCTATGGGTGAAGAAAGGCAGCATGAAGTTCCCTTCAGATCCATTAATCCCCACTGTGATGGTTGGACCAGGGACGGGGGTGGCACCATTCCGTGCAGCTATACAGGAGAGGGTGGCACATGGTAAACCAGGTGAGAAGCTTCAAAGGTGCCTTCTTTTAATGTTGTCAATGTGCAATTGTATCCGCTGTATCATAGAACAAATTACTGCTTTTATCAGGACCTTAAAGGGACATGAAACCCATCATTTCAGATAGAGCATACATTTAAACAACTTTCCAATTTGCTTCTATGATCAATTTCTAGGATCATCTTAATTACTAATGGGATATTCACCTCCTGGTCAGCAGGAGGCGGCAAAGAGCACCACAGCAAAGCTGTTAAATATCACCTCCCCTCACTCCCAACCCAGTCATTCTCTTTGCCTTACGTTAGTGATACAATAAATAGTGAGGAGGGAAATTTCAGCTTTCTAGATTATCTGAAGCCAGATAGAAGAAAGGTGTTCTTACACCGGGGAGGAGGCCTCTTCTACCTGGGAGTAATAGTTCCTGTTCCGGTTTAGGAACAGGGTCTGAGATTTATTCCAATCTGTTTGGGGTTCCCAAGAAAGAGGGAACCTTCAGGTCAATTTTAGATCTCAAGAGTCTAAACAAATTTCTCAGAGTACCGTCCTTCTAGATGGAAGCTATTCGTTCCATTCTCCTTTGATCCTAGTGGGTCAATTTATGAGTTAGCCTCGGTCCAGTTTATCAGCTCCAGTCAGAACATAGCTTCAGTGGCTTACATCAATGATCTGAAGGGAACGAGGAGTTCCTTAGCGATGACAGAGGTATCCAAGATAATCCAGTGGGCGGAAGCCCACTCCTGTTGTCTGTCGACGTTCCACCTCCCAGGGGTGGACAACGGGGAGGCGGACTTCCTGAGCAGGCAGACCTCTCATCTGGGGGAATGGGCACTCCATCCGGAAGTGTTTTCCAGTCTGATTCTAATATGGGGTCAGCCGGAATTGAATCTCATGGCATCTCGACAGAATGCCAGGCTTCCGAGGTACGATTTTCGGTCCGGGGACCCTCAGGCGGTACTGATAGCCGTCCTGGCAGTACCTTGGACCTTCAGTCTTGCATACCTATTTCCTCCGTTTGCTCTTCTTCCTCAGATTGTTGTTTGAGTCAAGCAGGAGAGGGCCTTGGTGATCCTCATTGCACCGGCCGGGCCTTGCAGGATTTGGTATGCTGATCTGATGGACATGTCATCTCTTCCACCTGGGAGGCTTCAGTTGAGGAATGTCCTTCTAATCAAGGACCTTTTCCTTCACCCAAATTTACTTCTCTGAAGCTGACTGCTTAGAGATTGAAGGCTTGATTTTATCCAAGCGGGGCCTTTAAGAATAGGCCATAGAGATCTGATTCAGGCTCATAAGACCTGTAACTAGAAAGATTTACCATAAGATATGAAGTAAATATCTCTTGGTGTGAATCCAAGGGCGACTCATGCAGTAGAGTTAGGATTCCTAGGAGTTTTTTTTTTTTCCCAAGAGGATTTGGAGAAAGAATAATCGACAAGTTTTCCTAAAGGGTCAATTTTCTGTCTTGTCTATTTTGTTAATATGCCTGGCAGATGTTCCTGACGTACAATCTTTTGTCAGTCCTTGGTCAGAAACAAGCCTGTGTTCAAGCCAGTTACTCCTCCTTGGTGTCTTATTTCAGGGTTCTTCAAGGGGCTCTGTTTGAGCCTATGCATTCCTTAGATATTAAATTGTTATCTTGGAAAGTTTTATTTCTTGTTGCTATTTCTTCTGCTCGCAGAGTGTCAGAGCTCTCGGCATTGCAGTATGAGTTCCCTTACCTTATTTTTTATTCTGATAAGGTAGTTTTACCTACTAAATTAGGATTTCTTCCTAAAGTAGTTTCTGCTCGGAACATTAATCAGGAGATTGTTGTTCCTTATTTGTGTCCTAATTCTACTTCTCAGAAGGAACGACTTTTACACAATTTGGACGTGGTTCGTGCTTTAAAGTTTTTCCTGCAGGCGACTAAGGATTTTCGTCAGTCTTCTGCATTGTTTGTAGTTTTCTCAGGAAAACGTGAGGGACAGAAAGCTACGGCTACTTCTCTTTCTTTTTAGCTGAAGAGTATCATACGTTTTGCATATGAGACTGCTGGACAGCAGCCTCCCGGGAGAGTTACGGCTCATTCCACGAGGGCTGTTGCTTCGTCATGGGCATTCAAGAATGAAGATTCGGTGGAACAGATTTGCAAGGATGCAATTTTGTCCTCTCTTCACACTTCTACAAATTTGACACTTTTGTCTCGGCTGAGGCGGCTTTGGGGAAAGGTTCTTCAAGCAGTGGTGCCTTCCATTTAGGTTCCATGTCTTGTTCCTCCCGTATCATCTGTGTACTCTAGCTTGGGTACTCATTTCCATTAGTAATTAAGATGATCTGTGGACTCATCGTGTCATTAAAAAGAAAAGAACATTTTTGCTTACCTGATAAATGTATTTCTTTTTTGACACAATGAGTCCACGGCCCGCCCTGTTTTTGTGAGACAGGTTGTTGGTTTTTATAAACTTCAGACACCTCTGCACCTTGTTACTTCCTTTCTCTCCTTTACTTCGGTCGAATGACTGGGTTGGGAGTGAGGGGAGGGGATATTTAACAGCTTTGCTGTGGTGCTCTTTGCCGCCTCCTGCTGACCAGGAGGTGAATATCCCATTAGTAATTAAGATGATCCGTGGACTCATTGTGTCAAAAAAGAAATACATTTATCAAGTAAGCATAAATTTTCTTTTTTATTTGTGTTTTTGATAATAATAATAACAATAATAATTAATATTCATTCTTTATCAACTAACAAACCTGATAAAATAAATTAGATTGACCTGATTGGTCGCTGTATTATCTTGCTCAGTCGATGTGTGTAAATAATACCTCACACAGGGTGCCGTCATCTTGGAGCTCACATATCCTTACATAAGTGATGGACATTCTCAGGCTAGTGACAGTGCTGACTTTCCCCCCCCCCCCAGCTGTATTTTGCGCATCAGGTTAGTATACACAAGGCTGAGCAGGGCGACATTTTTGTAATATTTTTATACACAGGTTAAATGTAACATAACATAAAAAAATGCCCCAGGAATAATAAAGAGCAAAGCAGCCACTGCAACAAATCTAAAGCTCCCACTCTGTATCATGCGCGCTAACACAGCTGTCAAAAAGCCGTCAGTGTCACTGATCTTATGTCGCACTGTGCAACAATACTTCCAAAATGGCGGCGCCCAGTGTGAGGATGCAGAGCTTCACCAACTAGCACCAGTAAAGAGGTAAAGGGACATTAAATTTAAAAATGTTCTTTCTGGATTCAGATAGAGCTTTAATTTTTTAAACAACTTTCCAATTTACTTTGCTTCATTCTCTTGGTATCCTTTGTTGAAAGGCATATATAGATAGGCTCAGAAGCTGGGAGCTAGCTGCTGATTGGTGTCTGTACATATATGCCTCTTGTGATTGGATTAACAATGTGATCACCTAGTTCCCAGTAGTGCATTGTTTCTCCTTCAAGAAAGGATACAAAAGAGAATAGAAAAAAGTTACATTCATAATAGAAGTAAATTACAATTCTGTTTTATCTAAATCATGAAAGAAAATAGAGATCTGCTTTGAAGAGAGTAGTAACCATATATTTTAGTTATGCCCTGCAGCTTAAAGGGACAGTATACACTCATTTTCATATAACTGCATGTAATAGACACTACTATAAAGAATAAGATGCACAGATACTGATATAAAAATCCAGTATAAAACTGTTTAAAAACGTACTTAGAAGTTCTAAGTTTAGCTCTGTTGAAAAGGTAGTTGGAAAGCCCACTGCAAGTGGGAAATAAGACACTCCCCCCTCCCCCTTCTTTTGCATATGAAAAGACCCTTTACACAAAGAGGAGCAAGCTGGAGAAGGTAGCTGACGGTATTCTCATAAGACTTTGGGGCTTCGTTAGGAGTCTGAAAATCAGAGCAATGTTATTTAAAAATAAGCAAAACTATACATTTTTTTTTTTTTTTATGGGCTATATAAATAGATCATCTACAAAATATTGATGCAAAGAAAAAATGAGTGTATAATGTCCCTTTAACGATATGAAACCCTAAGTTTTCTCTCATGAATCAGATAGAGCAGGCAATTTTAATCAATTTTCCAATTTACTTATTTTAGCAAATGTTCTTCATTCTCTTGGTGTCCTTTATGAAGGAGCAGCAATGCACTACCTGAAACTAGCTGAACACATCTGGTGAGCCAATGACTAGATATGCCTTTCAACAAAGGATACTAAAGAAACAAAGCAAAATGATCTAATAGAAGTAAATCGGAAAGTTGCATAACACTGCATGCTCTCTCTGAATCATGAAAAGTAATTTTGACTTCACTGTCCCTTTAATGTCCCATTTCAAAAGAGAATAACTGTCACACTATTTTTCTAGGTAGCTGTTTGTTTTTTGGATGCCGGGGTGAATCAAAAGACTTCTACTTCCATGAAGAATGGGAAGATTTGGTGAAAAAAGGATTCCTGGAGCTGATTACGGCGTTCTCTCGAGATCAGGTCAGTGTAGCAGCACACGTGTATGGTTAAACTTGTGGTAGGGACGTCTGATCTGTGCTTTTCATGAGAGACATCCGCTTCTGCAGCAAACGGACATAGGATACATTAAAACTCTATGTTTATACAGCACAAATCCTACAATCTAATATTCGTCTTGGTATTAGGAAGCTGCGTCACAATTTAATTTATCATAAAATGTTTGAGTGTGGTAAAAAACAACAACTTTGCATTGTACTATCATTTATTTATTTTGCCAGCTTTTAGTGCGATTTATTGCAAATGGTTTTTTTGGGGGGTTTTTTCTCTGCTCCCAGAAAAGCTGGAGAGCATTCTGTAGAACTGACCCTGCAACCTGCTACACAGTGATGATTGCAACTTGATCAGTGCAGAGTCTCTTTTATATCTACATACATCATACATACCACACACTCATATATTTTATATATTTATATATATATAATCACAATCCTTTATAAAATTTTCACTTAAATGATTCATCTACAAAAACTCCCAGATACGTTTTTGTTTTTAAAAGTATTATGATCAACCCTTATGTGTTTAACCCCCTACAAACTCAGCTACAGAGCAGCAATGAACTACTGGGAGTTAGCTGAACACATCTGTTGAGCCAGTGACAAAAGGCATATGTGTGTAGCCACCAACCAGAAAGCTAGGTCCCAGTAGTAATGTATTGCTGCTACTGAGCCTACCTAGGTATGCTTTTCAACAAAGAATAACAGAACAAAGTAAATTTAATAATAGAAGTATATTGAAAAGTCTCTTAAAATCAAATACTCTGTCTGAACAAGGGACTTTTAATTTTGACTTTTAATGTCCCTTTAATTGCTGATATATAATATGCGCATAGAAAAATAGATTAAAAGCATTTGGTTTGCAAAATTTTCATTACTTTTTACCCCTTGATAACCCTCTGGTTAGCTTATCTCTTGTACTGTAGCTCATTAGCACTAAGTTCATGCACTGGCCTTGATTGATAGATGCTTGTGAGCTCGTGAGTGCCTCCATGTAAATGTGAGATAGTGTTGTGAAATTAACTGACCATCACCTCACCTATGTTTTCCACAGTTTCGCTAGTGGGCGTTACTATCATTATCATATATAAGAGCCCAGTACAAATCTCACACTTCAGACAAAAACTGAAAGCAATGTGAGAAAACAAAAATGACAACTATAACCCTTAAAGGGATATTAAACAGTATCAGATTATAATAAAAAATGCTTAATTATATGTAGTTAAATGTTGCATTATACTTTAATTATTTATTTTGTTCCCCTGTAAATTAACTCTGAATTTTTTTAGTTTTGTAAATTCCACTGAGTTTTTATAAAGTAATGGGTGTCGCCATGTTTGTACTTAAGTTACCCCTTATCTGTTTCCCCTGCTGAAGACAATTAGAAACAGATATAAATCAGGTGATAAAAGAGACTGTGCAAACAAGGCTGTGTGGAATATGTAAAAGAATTCCACACAGCCTTGTTTGCACAAACAGATAACTAGGTAAAACATTGCGGTGCCCATTACTTTATAGAAACTAAACCTTTACACTTATATTTTCAGTAGTTAAAACGGGCCTATGATTATCCAAAAAACTCTTCTAGCCCACTGGGCAAGTAACTTAAAAAAATACAAGCCTGCAAGAAAATGTAATCGCCTGTGCGTTTCTGCATGTAGTGTGCATGTTACATTAAAAAAAAGATACAGTAAAGCTTGTTATTGTAACCTCACAAAGTTGTATTCTTTATTTGTGTTTACATTCGTGAGATTGGTCCAATGATGCAATCATGAAACAGAGCAATAGTGCAATTTTATACTTTGAAGGATTGATACCTTAGGCACTACCAAAAACTGCTTTCAAAGCAAATATAACATTAAAAAAACAAGTAATTGAGCATCATTCATTGTATGAAACTCAAAAAAAGGACTACCTGATCTATGTTCATAAAACATTGTTGAAACTTAAAGGGACAGTCTAGTCAATATTAAACTTTTATGATTCAGATAAGGCATGCACTTTTAAACAGCTTTACAATTTACTTTTATCATCATATTTGCTTTGTTCTGTTGGTATTCTTTGTTGAAAGCCAAACTTAGGTAGGCTCATGTGCTTATTTCTAAGCCCTTGAAGACCGCCTCTAATCTTAGTGCATTTTGACAGTTTTTTACAGCTAGACAGCACTAGTTCATGTGTGCCATATAGGTAACATTGCACTCACTCCTCTGGAGATATTTATGAGTCAGCACTGATTGGCTAAAATGCACGTCTGTCAAACGAATAATAAAGGGATTATCTATCTTTTTAAACAATAACAATTCTGGAGTAGACTGTCCCTTTAAGTTAACATGTGCTCTGGGTAGTTAAACTCGCAATCAGAAAAACGCACCAAGTATTGACAGCTCAAGCTCTTTTGCTTTCTTCTGCATCATCTACCTTCTTCTTCTTTAACCCCTTGAGTGCTAACGACGGCTCTGAGCCGTTGCAGAGTTTCTCACTCAGGTGCTAACGACGACTCAGAGCCGTCGCTAGCACTCTCCCACCTTAAGGGAGATCTGGGGGCTCCCACCCGCTCCTACCCCGGCGATCGTGCCTGTTGAGTGACAGGCATCGCCGGGGCTTCCCGTTTTGCGTGGTGACGTCGCGTAATGACGTGATGACGTCACCGCGCAACTTTTTTTTAAAAAAAAGACAATGGACAATATAGGGAAAGGGGGCATGCTGCTTAGAAGCCTGTATCTTAGGCATCTAAGCAGCTACAGACCCCCAAGACCCACCGTTGGAAAGGTAATCGCCTAACCTTTCCAACGGTATAAGTCTTGGGGATCTGAAAAGAAAAGAAAAAAAAGTAAAAAATAAAACTATTTTAAAAAATGTAAAATTAAAAAACCCTCAAATGTGCTTAGCACCCAGGTGGGAAAGTGCTTAGCACTCAAATGTTTAAAGGGTTCACTGACATTGTTAATATAGCAGTCCTCTGTAGGTATAGCAGCTAAAAATTATGAACGGTGCAAGCTGTCAGGAGCCACTGGCCAACTCCCCAGCAAAAACTCAAATCCAAGAAACAGCAGCACCTTGCTTCAAGTTTATTTCAGAGACAAGTAACAAAATTGCAACGTTTCGGGGGACAACCCCTTAATCATGCATGTGTACATCACATCAATTAATTAACCCAAAAGTGCTCAATACTCTTGAGCACACCTGAGCATACTTCCACCTAGTGGTTAAATTTCATAATTACACATCATTTAAAAACAGATTTAGAATAACACATTTGGAGCAGCAACATAACTTTTACAATGTTATCATAATAAACTTTTTAACAATTAAATCAAAAAGAGATCAGGAATACATTTCACAATTTATCTATCTAGCACCAAAAATAAATCAGGATTTAATAAAAGATGGACAAGTCAATTTCCTTGTTAATTTGGGAATAAAGTGTCTAGCTTGAACATCCAAAAGGCTTCTTTTTGTTTTAGCCTCAATTCCCAATAACCCCCTCTCCTAGGTCTCTCAATGTGGTCAATAATTTAAAACCGCAGTTGGCTAATTGTATGGCCTGCCTCTAAAAAATGACCGACCACAGGGTATGTTAATACCTTACGGCGAATATTACTTTTATGTTCCACAATTCTATCTCAGACCATCCTGGTGGTCTCGCCAACATAGGTACGCCCACATGGGCATTTTATCATATAAATAGCGTATTTCAAATTATACCTCTTATATTAAATTTATCTCCTGTGAGGGGGTGGGAGAATTGGGATCCCTTAATCATAGAATTGCAGCTTGAACACTGCAAGCAAGGATAACATCCTTTATATACCTCAGTAATATATGTTTGTTTAGAAACAGATGAAGGGCCAATGTCTGCTCTGATAAGCCTATCACGGAGACTGCTGTTAAGTTTGTATGCAGGCATAAGCATGTCATTAAATTCTGTTATATTAGGATTGCATTTCCTTAGTACATGCCAATGTTTGCGTACAATTTTCTGTACCTCCATACTTTGTTTTGAGTACTGTGGCACAAAAATAAGTCTATCATTATTCTTTTTAGACTTGTCATTTTGTGTAAAGACTGTGTTCCTGGTGGTCATTAATATTTTCTCCATCTCTTCTTTTATGAAGTCCCTGGGGTATCCCCTATCCACAATTTTTTGGCCCATCTTAATTAGTCTTAGCCTAGCAGTTTCCTCATTAGTAACAATGCGTCTAACGCGCAAAAACTGACTTGACTGCTTCAAGTTATATGTTTATTGCAGAGACAAGTAGCAAAATAGCAACGTTTCGGGGGACAACCCCTTAATCATGCATGTGTATATCACATCCTGTCCCCCGAAACGTTGCAATTTTGTTACTTGTCTCTGCAATAAAGATATAACTTGAAGCAAGGTGCTGCTGTTTCTTGGATTTGATTATTAACCCCTTAGTGACCAGACCATTTTTCCATTTGTTGACCGTTTGGGACCAGGGCTATTTTTACATTTCTGCGGTGTTTGTGTTTAGCTGTAATTTTCCTCTTACTCATTTACTATACCCACACATATTATTTACAGTTTTTCCCGCCATTAAATGGACTTTCTAAAGATACCATTATTTTTATCATATCTTATAATTTACTATAAATTTTTTTTAAAAAATATGATGAAAAAAATGGAAAAAAACACACTTTTTCTAACTTTGACCCCTCAAATCTGTTACACATCTACAACCACCAAAAACCACCCATGCTAAATAGTTTCTAAATTTTGTCCTGAGTTTAGAAATACACAATGTTTACATATTCTTTGTTTTTTTTTGTAAGTTATAGGGCAATAAGTACAAGTAGCACTTTGCTATTTCCAAACCATTTTTTTTTTTTTCAAAATTAGCGATAGTTACATTGAAACACTGATATTTGTTAGGAATCCCTGAATATCCCTTGACATTTATATATTTTCTTTAGCGGACAACCCAAAGTATTGATCTAGGCCCATTTTGGTATATTTTATGCCACCATTTCACCGCCAAATGCGATCAAATTAAAAATATTGTTAACTTTTCCCCAAATTTTTTTTAAACTTTAGGTTTCTTACTGAAATTATTTACAAACAGCTTGTGCAATTGTGGCTCAAATGGTTGTAAATGCTTCTCTGGGATCCCCTTTGTTCAGAGATAGCAGACATATATAGCTTTGGCATTGCTTTTTGGTAATTAGAAGGCTGCTAAATGCCGCTGCGCACTTCACTTGTATTATGCCCAGTAGTGACAGGGTTAATTAGGTAGCTTGTAGGGAGCTTGAAGGGTTAATTTTAGCTTTAGTGTAAAGATCAGCCACCCACCTGACACATCCCACCCCCTGATCCCTCTCAAACAGCTCTCTTCCCTCCCCCACCCCACATTTGTCCCGCCATCTTAAGTACTGGCAGAAAGTCTGCCAGTACTGAAATAAAAGGCTTTTTAAAAAAAATAAAAAATACATATTCTGCTGTGTAGGCTACCCCCTTAGCCCCCATCCTCCCTGATCCCCCCAAAGAGCTCTGTAACCCTCCCCCCACTAACTATTTGCCACCATTTTGGGTACTGGCAGCTGTCTGCCAGTACCCACTGTTCAAACAAATGGGGTTTTTTTTCAAATAAAACCTACTTTTTCTGTAGTGTAGCTGCCCCCACCCCTCCATACCCTCCCCCCTCCCCCTCCCAGATCCGTTTTGGAAAAGTATTCCCCCCTTCTCTGCCACCCACTCCCAGAACTCTCTCCCACGGCTTCATTTTTTTTTAACTGACCAGATCTCGGGCACACGGAAGACGCCAAAGTTTTACACCTCCACAGGTAAGGCACCTCATTTACAAGGTCACGTGACCGGCTTAGGGAACCTGATAGGGCAGGATACTATCAGCACGCAGTGGGTCAGGAAGCCTCCCAAGTTTCAGAAATTAGTTGCCACAGAATAAGAAGCAGATCCACATGCAAGGTAGTTTCAAGTGAAATATTTTAATGGTTCATAGTTACGACAGCATACAGGGTTGCATAAGTTCACAATGCATACATCTTATGCTTTTTATGCTTTAAGGCACTTCGTCACATCGCTAATATCCAAAACACACTAGTATTGTGCTCCCAACAAAAATAGTGTGTCTGCCGTGTCACATCGCTAATATCAGGAACACACTAGTATTGTGCTCCCCAAAAAATAGTGCATCTGCGGTGACATTGCTAAGCTAAATTTATCCGTCCTGCTTAAAAAAAAATAAAAAAAATGCGAGATCGCCATTTAGGCCAGTAATTTAAACATTTGACTTGCCATAAAGGAAATTTGGTTGCGGTTGGCAACCAGACAGGTCTATTCATATGCACTGTTTAAACTACTAATAATAGTAAAAACACACAAGTCAGTGTTCACTTAAATAGTATCACACATTTAAAGAGAAAGAAATATAAAATTTGAAATGTGCATGGGACGCATTTTTGCAATATATTTCCATTAGCAAAAATACTTCTCGTAAACGTTATTACTGTTTTTCAGCAGCATACGTACATATGCTTTGTGGGTCGTGCCCCAGTATTCAATTACCAGAGCTGCTTAGAAAGTCAGCAGTGGCTCGTGTGACACAAATTAAGTCTTCACAGCACCATACACACCACCAGCAGCTCTCTGAGCTTGAATAATGGTGCATGCGCCGCTGCAAAACTACAATTTACTAGAAGCAATTTTACCAATGGAAGTACACTGCTAAAATACTTCTACCCAAAGGGACACTCTACACCAGAATTTTTATTGTTTAAAAAGATAGATAATCCCTTTATTACCCTTTCCATAGTTTTGCATAACCAACACAGTTATATAAATGCACTTTTTACCTCTGTGATTACCTTGTATCTAAGCCTCTGCAAACTGCCCCCTTATTTCAGTTCTTTTGACAGACATCCATTTTAGCCAATCAGAGCTGGCTCACCTGAACTCCACGTGCATGAGCACAGTGTTATCTATATGACACACATGAACTAGCACCCTCTAGTGGAAAAAACTGTCAAAATGCCCTGAGAGAAGAGGGCTTCAAGGGCATAGAAATTAGCTTATGCACCTCCTATGTTTAGCTTTCAACTAAGAATACCAAAAGAACAAAGCAAAATTGGTGATAAAAGTAAATTGGAAAATTGTTTAAAATTACATTCTCTATCTGAATCAAGAAAGTTTTTATTTTGGACTAGACTGTCCCTTTAAAATTGAAAAGTACCAATGCACGGTTCAATTTTGACCTTTCTATCCCTTTAATGCCATCTAGTGGCCGTATACAATTTACACTTCTTTGCTCGCAGTTCAGTTATTCAGTACAGGCAATGTAATGCTGCCATCTCATAGTCAAAAATTAAAAGCATTCAAGTTAAAAAAAAGAAATTTGAAAAAAGGTTACATACACCAAATCTGCTATAAGGAGAGACATAGTTACAAAATAACTCAAAAATATAGGGGAAATATAATATATATATATAATTATATATATAAAGAAGTCCTGACTGACTCATCAACGCCCAGTTTAAACCGTTTAACCTAGGAACTTGAAATTTGGAAGGTACGTTGTTTTTATGACATAGGCACCCACTAAGGAAGGATTTTTGCAAATTACATCCCTAAGGGGGTGAATTTTTTATGAGTATTTAGATTCTCCTTTAAAAATAAAGAAACACGTGTTTTACCATTTCCCGAAAATCCACTTAAGGGGGGTGATTTATGAGGATACCTATATTGCAAATGCTGAATATGTTAGAAAAGTAAAAATTATAATTTAAAATCGTCATTATGAAGTAAGTTTACATGCCAAATTTATTGCTCCTAACGTCAGTTAGTAGTAGTTAGTATTAAAGCAATTGTAAACAGAATAATAATAATATATTTTTGATGTGCCGGATGAACGCCCCACCCACAACTTAGCTGATTGGTGCCCATGTATAAGAAACACTGAGAATGAATGAAAAATCACAAAAGTTCATGTCAGCGAGCGTGCAACCCGAACAGGCACACACGTGAGGGCACACGTCATTGCAAGTGGTCGTGTTTTTCACTATTTTTTACAAATCACAAAATCCACGCGAGCAAAGCCGCGGGCAACATCTAGTGTTATATAAAATACAATCAGGGAACCAAAATGTGAAAGTGGAACCCGTCTCTTAAAGCAACAGAGACTAATCAAAATCACGTTTCAGTCCTTTTGGTTGCAAAGTTCCTAATGTATAAATCGAATACACTTCATATTTTTTAAGGATAGTTTCTCTATTACCACCTCTTCCTGGTCTTTTGACCAATTCTATGGCCAGGAACCGCAGTTGACTGATAATATGTCCAAACTTTACAAAATAACATCCCTCCATATCCCCCCTTCTAATATTGGTGGTCTCTCCTATATATACTAAAGAACAAGGACATTTAATTATACAACTCAAGTCACATGTTAAAGGGACATAGAACCCCAAATATTTATTTAATGATTCAGATAGAACATACAATTTTTTTTTTAATTTTTTTTTAAAAAAAACTTTATTTATATTGAGATGACGTGTTATAAACATACACACCGTTTCCAATATACAATGTACATAAACACACAATAACTATGCTGGTGAGCTGAATCTTTGAGGCATACGCCAAACACTAACTAGCTTGGTTCATGACCTGTTTTTGATATGAGTCTAATTTTGTCAGTCTTTAATTTGGTGCATAGAATGTCTCTCTTTGCCTTCTTCTTGTCTCGGGTTTTCTTTGTCATCTCTTTTCCATTTTACTTTAGTCCCCCTCCCCTTCCCTCTCCCGGGGCTCTCCCTTATTCAAGAAGTAGCTAACCGTTCAATACATTTCCTGCTAAGCAAGTGCTCATCTTCTATCAAACACAGTGTAAGAACATATCATAACAACATATCACAAGGAGATTAAACTTACGTGCGATAACTCCCATCCCTAAATACCTCCTCTTCTTCCAACCTCCCAGGGTGCCAACCCCTGTGTCCAGAAACATCTCCCTCTACGTCTCTAGGAACCCAATCTATTCGTATCTCATTTCCTTTTCAGGCCTGTATTCCTTTTCTCTCTAGAGCTGGCTCTCACTTTTTCATGAAGCGTGATGTTCTTCCCTGCATATCCCTCAAAGTGTCTGCCTGTTCATTTGTTTATGGATGTTATACTTCAATTGTTTTTAAAGTTGGTGGTTCGCTTTTTAGACAGTTTTAAAATACCATATTTCTGGCCTGGAGGATCACGTTATATATCAGCAATTTGCTCTAGCAGGGATATTCCCAGAATAGGACAGAAACACTATCATCTGGGGGGAACAACCAAATGGAGGGGGCGCTAAAGGTGCATGGATAAATCAGTGCAAAAATAAATCACTATGCATGGAAAATACAGAGTAATTCATACATCACAAGAACCAAAATATATAAAACCTTGAAATCTTTGAATAAAGGATAACACAGAGACCAAAGTCTTTCTTAGAAATGTGTGACCGGATGACCGGAGAAGAAGGGATATACAATGTTCTTGTGTGGGCTGCCTCCTCCTCACCGACTGGTCCGGGTATAGCTGAAAAAATGCAAGAAAACAGAGGGGAGCCTCATGTGTGGTATAATCAGATGGTATGATACAGAACAAACAGAATGGAGCCAAATGAGTACTCACATACTCTTGAAGCACACCTATGTGCTGGTAGAGACAACTGCAATTTCAGATAGGTGTGACAGCTCACCCTCCAGGCAATACTGTGTAGCTGGTGAGAGATTAGAAAACACAAAAAGAAAGCACTACATGTGCAGACCATTAAAGGTATAACCGGCAATATCTCTTAGATGATGCAAATTGGTACTCACATACTCCTGTAGCACACTTATGTGCTGGTAGAGGCAGGCTGTAAATTTGAGGCAGGTGTAACAGCTCACCCTAGGTGTAGATTCTTAGTTGTGCAGGAGTATAGGTCCCAGTGAACATTCAGCAAAGGCAAAAGGTAGGAAGAGAAATCCACTCAGAGTGCATTTGGAATAAAATATAGCTATTTATTAAAAAACAGAATTAAAAAACAACAACACAGCAGTTGTTGTGATAAGTGGATAAAAGGGTTAACAATGACACCCCACAAATGCAATGCGTTTCTCGGTTTAAAACCGTTTCATCAGGCATAAAAACTTTTTATAAAGTTAAAAGGATTTTTATGATTATACCACACATGAGGCGCCCCTCTGTTTTCTTGCATTTTATCATCTGGGGGGAGCATTCTAGGTCTATGCTAAGTGTGGCGTTCAGCCAGTGTGTCAACATGCCCCAGAATTTGTACAACCTTGGGCATCTCCAAATCATATGTGGTAAATTGGCTTCCGCTCTATGACATTTCGGACAGCATCCTGATGCCTGGGGGACCCATTTTCTATACCTCAGTGGTGTAGTATATGCTCTTTCAAGTAGCCTAGTGTGGGATTCTCTTGTATTAGCAGCTAGGGTAGCTGCTCTTGTCTTTTGGATGCTTTGTTGGATTATCTCAGTTGAGATTACCGTCCCTAGTTCCTCTGTCTATTTTTCACTGATATGAGTCAATGTGTCTCTGTCCGTGTCAGCCACAAGTGCCCCATATATCGGAGAAATAGCAGTCGTGCCCTGAGCAGACAATGTTAGCAGTTTGTTGACAGTATGTTTAGGTTCTGTGAGTTCTATCTTATGTAACAAGCTATTAATATAGTGTTTTGCCTTCAAGTAGGCAAAGTGATGAGTGCGTGGAAGATGGAATTGCGTTTGCACTTGCGCAAATATTTTAACCCTGGGTTCTAAGTTGCTCATGACCTGTGCTACCGAATGTAGTCCCCTCTCTTTCCATAATTGAAAGGCTTTAGTGTTGATGCCCGCTCGAAACTCGGGGTTTCCCTGCAAGGGAAGGTAGTTTGTGATCTGATTATGAAACCTGAGTCTCCTGCAGGTCTTTCTCCATGCCAGTAATGGGTGTTGCATCAACGGGTTATTACTAAGCAGCTTATTCCCCTGTTGCTGTGTCATCTGTTGTATGGCTCTAAGTGACCATGGTTTGATTGTCTGTTCTTCAAATTCTGGAAGAGTGAAATGGTTTTGTCCCGCCAGCCAGTCAAGGACATATCTCACCTGGGTGGCCCAGCTATAATATTCCAGGTTTGGAACCGCTAAGCCCCCAGAATCTACTGATGCTCTCATCCTGTGTGAATGTATTTTATGTTTAGTGTTCTTCCATATGAAGGAGTATAATGTCTTGTTCAGGAATTTAAGATCTGTTTTGTGTATGACCTACGGTATCATTTGGACCAAGTATAGTATTTTGGGGAATAGTATTTTAATAAGTCCTATCCTACCAGAGATAGACAAAGGCAGCTTAGTCCATCGAGACACGAGATCTTGCAATTCCTTGATTTTAGGTTTATAATTTAGGGGATACCAGTGATTTGGATTAGCCGAGAGTTTAATCCCTAAATAGGTAAAGGTATGTTTTATTATTTTAAAGTTATACGCAAAGTTGGGGTAGGAGTCTGCGAATGTAACCACAACAGTTCTGATTTATCAGTGTTAACTTTATACCCTGATATGTTTCCAAATTGTTCAATAATCTGCATAATTTGAGGAAGATTAGCCGTGGGGTTCTGTATATACAGGACCATGTCATCTGCAAACAGGGACAAATGGCACCTTATCCTCCCTACACTGAGCCCCTCTGTCTCCACACAGATCTTAATAGCCAGGGGTTCTATGGCTATGTCAAACAATAAGGGGGACAGGGGACATCCCTGTCTTGTGCCTCTCATGAGTGGGAATTGCTGGGTGGCCTCTACATTTACTAAGATTGAGGCGTGTGGATTCGAATAAAGGGCTTTAACGGTGTTTGCGAAACTTCCCTTTATGCCAAGCATGTCTAAAGTGTGAAAGAGGTGGTCTCACAGGACCCTAATTGAAAGCCTTCTTGGCATCAACCAGTAGGGCACATGTGTCAGGTGCCGTATCCTTTATCCACTATCCTGTCTGTTATCCTGCTTATTCCAGAATTGAGTTAGTATAAATTGCAGCGTTCTAATATTGGTTACCGCGGATCTACCCTTAACAAATCCTGTTTGCTCTTTATGGATTAGACTAGGGAGTTCTTTGGCCAGCCTATTTGCAAAGATTTTTGTGAGCAGCTTGTAATCTGTGTTCATGAGCGAAATTGGGAGGAGGGGGTCTTAGCTTTAGGTATAACACAAATCTGCGCTGCTTTAAAGCATTGGGATACGTTGACTGTCCCTGACCTTATTCCGTTATAAAGATTAGTCAAGGTGGGCGCAATTTCTTTTTGTAGAATTCTATAAAATTCCCCTGGGAGGCCATCAGGCCCCGGGGTCTTCTCCAGTGGCAGCTCTTTTAGTACTTTTTTGGACCGATATGGGTACTTTTAGGGTCAGTAGGTTGTCATCAGTGATTTTTGGGTGAGGTAGGGCGTCCCAGAAATTATCTCGTTGGGAAGTATCCACTGTCTGGCTTTGGTACAATTTGGTATAATAATCTGTAAATGCCTTTTGAATATCTATGGTGTTTGTATGTATAGTGTTCTGTTTTATGGTGGTTATGATATTAGTAGGCTTCGTAAGTTTTGTAATTCTAGCCAGTAATTTACCCTTTTTATTGCCGTGTCTGTAGTATTTAGCTTATAAAGCTGTCATTGTCCGTATAGCTTCTTGTTGTATCGTCATGTCTCTCTCTGTTTTGATTTGTTTATATTTCTGTCGCGTCAGGTTGGTTGGGTTCCTCAAATATTTATTTCTAGCATTCAATACCCTTCTCAATAGTGTCTCTTCTGTCACCCTCTATTTTTTTGAGCATACCCGCCACATATGAGGTGATTACCCCCCTTAGCACCGCCTTCCCTGCCTCCCAATGTAGCAAAGTCGTGTCTCTATGTTGTTGGTTTATGGAATCGTATGCCTCCCATTCTCTCGTCAGGAGGCGCCTAAAATTTTGGTCACAATTTAGGTATTTAGGAAAGACCCACTTGCATATCCTCCCTTCTCTCCTGTTATTGTGTAACTGAAGTGAGATTGGTGCATGATCAGATAGAGTAGTTACATCTATAGCTACATCCTTGATTTTTGGCCCCAAGGTATGCGAAGATAGAAATAAGTCAATACCTGACGTGTCTTTGGCTGGTGTGATGCACGTGTATTCCCTTGCTTCTGGGTTTTTATCTCTCCAAATATCCGTAACTGCTAGTGAGTGGATACATTTCCTGAAAATAATTGTGTCCCTCCTGGCATTTGTGGGGGGTCTGCTTATATGTCGTTTGTGGTGCAATATTAAAATCCCTACCCATAATAATTGATATGTCTGTGAAGTTTAATAGAATGGTGCTAAGTGCTGACTAGAATTCCTTCTTTTTGATGTGCGGACCATAGATGTTTAGAAATATGAATCTACCCTCTGGGTCAGAGATGGTCTTTTCTATTTTACAGTCTAGGTTTTTGTTTAAGAGAATCGCCTCTCCTCTAGCTCTACGTTCTTCATATGTCGTGTAGAGTACCTGTCCCACCCATCTCTGCTGCAGTTTCTGGTGTTCTGCAGGATTCAAGTGGGTTTCCTGTAAGATTGCAATATCAGCATGCTGTTTTTTTAGATATTGGAGTATTGCTGTTCTTTTAATGGGGGACGTAATGCCCCCCACGTTCCAGGATATTATTTTCATTTTCTGCAGAATGTTATCACTTGTAGGTGTGTGGGTGTTAGCGTAATTGTAGGAGATTCCCTGGCCTAGTGTATTATCCGTATTGTGTAACAGTAGTACTTAGAGTTTGGCACCCCAGGGAGGTGATATCCAAGTTCTATTTCAAGCAAAGCAACAGCAATCCCCCTACCCACTCCTTAGTAGAGATGACAACTGCTAACAAGATAAAGAGTTATAACACACAGATTGTACCTTTTCTGAAAACAATGCAGTAAATTGACAACCAGTAAATTCTGAACAACACACAAAATACAAAATTCAATTCCCCTATAACAGCCCCCCCCCCCTTAGTGCCAAGGATATTTGTTTAATGGGATCTATGCCATTTTGAGTTCTTGTGTATAACTTGGTAAACTTAGTTAAAACTTAGATAGTTTGTCCAAGATGGTCGTCTCTTTCATTCTGGGATTCCTTTCAGGTTTCCAGTGTTTCCTTTCGGTCTACCTCTGGCTGTCGGTCTTCTCTGCGCTTATGTCTATCCATAAACATTTGCAGTTGGGACCTTCGGGCCCGATGATGTGTGCAGCCTCAGGCGTGCTGGGTATTGTAAGGCAACTGATTCTCCCTGTTCCATCAATGTTTTGCAACAGGGGGAAAACTCCCTTCTCTTCTTAGCCACCTCCGCTGAGTAGTCTTGAAACATGTAAAGTCTTCTCCCCTCATACGTGATTTCTGGAGCCTGCCTGTATGCTCTTAACAGTACTGTTTTATCTTGGAAATTCAGGTATTGAATCATTGCTTGGCGCGAGCTGCATTTTGCTGGGGTTCCCTCCCCACTCGGTGCGCCCGCTCTGCTTTACATGGAATGTTGGTTTGGCCGATCTTCAGGAGGCTCGGCAGTGTATTTTCTGCAAAATCTAACAACGCCCTGGCGGAAATGTTCTCAGGCAGTCCCACTATACGAGTGTTGTTCCTCCTCTATCTATTTTCTAGATCGCCCAGTTTAAGTTGTAAGAGTTTATTCTGATTTTGGAGGTTAAGGATGGAGTTAGAAGTTTCTCTTTGCCTATCCTCTCCATCCTCACCCTCTGCACCACTATGCCCAGTCTTGCTGAAAAAGATTTGAAGTCTGTAGAGAGGGTATCTAGACCAGTCCGGAGCTGCTCTATTTTAGGGAGGAACAGAGCAGATAGCTTTGCTACAATCCGGTGGGTTTCCTGTGTTGCTCCCTCTGCTGATTCAGTTTGTGTGGCTTGTACAGCATTCGCCTCTGCCAGTTGTTTTTGGCGCTTATCTGCTCCTTTCTTTCCATTTTGTCTGTTTTCTTATAGTATAATATTTTTGCATACAGGCTAAGCAAGTAGAATATGATAAGTAACTACACATCTATGATTCTGTGTCCCAGAATGCTTATGAAGTCGTTCACTTGTAACTTAAATTAGGGTCTGTGAGGATTGGGGGGGGGTCTTCAGGCCTTTACTTTAATGTGCCATGCCATAGGGATATAACCTTTCAGGGGGAAAACAAATGTGCCTGCTGCAGGGTTATAAAGTTAAGTTCTTTCTCATGTAAGGGTCTCCTTTGCCCTTTTTCGTGTGCTGGATATAGTAGCAGGTCCGGGATAAAAGGCGTATTCTGATCACTGGCAGTTTATCCCTCCTGATCTCTATCCATTTTTTGTCCCCCTGCAGCTATGTGACAGTCTGAGTGTAGCAGCGTGTATTTGTTGCTGCATGTATTGCTACTTAACCGTTTTCCCAAGATGGCGACGCACCTCTTTCTGTGCACTTGTCCGTGCAGCCTCTTTCGCTATGTGGCCAGTCTGGGCTCCGGTATCAGTCTGAGGGTCCAGATAGGTAGATCTATCCCCGTGGAGCTAGGATCTGCTGTCCGGACTGGATTTGTTCTCCCCTCCAGCTATTCTGCTGTGCCCACGTGGCGCTGTTTAAGTGTGTGAGCTTGCCGATAAAGGAAGCCCAATGGAAGGACTCCTTGCTGCGTTGTCGCCGGACAGGTTTGGTATGTTCCTGTTAATGCCAGCCAGCTTTTAGGGTCTAATGCGCACTACTAGTAACCTTTAGAGAAGCTGTGGTTGCGGAGCTCCTCTTCCCGGCTACCAGCAGCACCGCCCGCCCACCGGAAGTTCTCAGAACATACAATTTTAAACAACTTTCCATCATACTTCTATTATCAAATTTTCTTTGTTTTCGAGTTATCCTTTTTAGAAGAGCAGGAAGGTAAGGTCAGGAGCGTACACGTGTCTACAGCACTATATGGCAGCAGTTTTACAACAATGTTATACATTAGCAAGAGAACTAGATGGCAGCACTAGTTCCTTTTTATGTAGTGCCCCAGACGTGTGTACGCTACCTACCTAGATATTTCTATCAACAATTTCATAATAAAAGTAAATTGACATTTTTTTACGTTTTATTTGTGTTTTTTTATGTTTATTTAGTTTTAGGAAATAATTGGAATCACTTTACATTAAAATGATGGACATGGCCTTGATACCTGTAATGAAAATAAACAAAACCCATATGGACTGTTTATCTGTCCAGTTGCTGATTATAGGATTTTAAAGGCACACTAGTGCACAAGTCAGAATTAAACTGTCATGAATCAGATAGAACAGGCAGTTATTAGTGAGTTTCCAATATACTTCAATTATCAAATCATGCACAATCATTTTATATCCACACTTCATGAGGCACTAGCGATTACTGAGCATGTGCAAGAGTTCACAGTGTATACGTATATGAGTATGTGATTGGCTGATAACCGTCATGTGATACAAGGGCCCAGGAGATTAAAGTAAATTTTGAATTATATTAATTTAAAATTCAGTGTAAGTGTAGGGGGAGGGTTAGTTAGCTGTTTGGGGGGGGGGGGGCAGGGAGGTGGGAGGATGAGGAGGGATCCCTACACTACAGACATTTTAAAAAAATATTTAGAAAATGAAATAAAAGCCCTAAACAGCAAACTGGCTGACTGTATGCCAATACCTAAGACGGTGGTGACGGGGGGCAGGGGTTTGGGGTAGGAGGGAACAGCTGTTTGGGGGGATCAGGTGGGGATTAGAGGGTGGAAGATGTCAGATGGGAGGGTAATCCCTACACTAGAACAAATATAGCTTTACACGATAACTGATTAACCCATTCACTGCTAGAAATTTCAGAAATATGGTGCTCAGCTGCAATAAGCAACCTTCTATTTGCCAAAAAGCAATGGCAAAGCCATGCTTGTCATCCGTTTCTAAACAAAGGAGATCCCAGAGAAGCTTTTACAACCTTTTATAATATGACTGCAGTAGTTGTGTGTAAATGATTTCAGTGAAAAACCCAAAGTTTGCGAAAAAGTTAACTTTTCTTTTTTTATATGATTGTATTTGGTGGCCAAACAGTGGCATCAAATATGCCAAAATGGGCCTAGATCAATACCTTGGGTTGTCTACTTTTAAAAAGAATATATATCGTTTCCATAGGTAAATCAAAACAAAAGCTCTATTTCTGTTTAAACAGACTGATAGCAAAAATGCTAAAAAAGTTTTCTCTAGTAAGGTGTATCCAGTCCACGGATCATCCATTACTTATGGGATATTCTCACTCCCAACAGGAAGTTGCAAGAGGACCCACAGCAAAGCTGTTATATAGCTCCTCCCCTCACTACCATATCCAGTCATTCTCTTGCAACTCTCAACGCGCAGGGAGGTTGTTAAAGGAAAGTGGTGAGAAATAGTTTATTTCTTCAATCAAAAGTTTGTTATTTTAAATAGTACCGGAGTTGTGCTATTGTTTCTCAGGCAGAGCTAGAAGAAGAATTTGCCTGAGTTTTTCTATGATCTTAGCAGGATGTAACTAAGATCCATTGCTGTTCTCATACATGTCTGAAGAGTGAGGTAACTTCATGGGGAGAATGGCGTGCAGTTTATTCTGCTATCAGGTATGTGCAGTTATGATGTTTTTCTAGGATTGGAAATGCTAGAAAATGCTGCGGATTCCTGATAAATGTAAGTTAAGCCTGAATACAGTGATTTAATAACGACTAGTATCATGCTTATTCCCAGGGGTAATACCCTTATAGATATGCTATATAAAACGTTTGCTGGCATGTTTAATCGTTTTTTATATATGCTTGGTGATAAAACTTATTGGGGCCTAATTTTTTCCACATGGCTGGCTGTATTTTTGCCTAGAAACAGTTTCCTGAGGCTTTCCACTGCTGTAATATGAGTGGGAGGGGCCTATTTTAGTGCTTTTTTGCGCAGTTATAATTACAGACTGAGACATCCAGTTTTCCTCAGGAGTCCCCTGCATGCTACAGGACATCTCTAAAGAGCCTAAAAACATTTATTGGGGAAGGTGGGAGCCACAGTAAAGCTGTGGCATTTTGCTGGGACTGTTAAAAAACGTCTATGTCGTTTTTTTTATCCGTTTTTTGAACTAAGGGGTTAATCATCCATTTGCAAGTGGGTGCAATGCTCTGTTAGCCTATTACATACACTGTAAAAATGTTGTTTGTGTAACTGCCTTTTCTCTTGTTAAGTGTATTCAGTCCACGGGTCATCCATTACTTATGGGATATATTCCCTTCCCAACAGGAAGTTGCAAGAGGATCACCCAAGCAGAGCTGCTATATAGCTCCTCCCCTCACATGTCATACCCAGTCATTCTCTTCCAACTAACTAGATAGGACGTTGTGAGAGGTCTGTGGTGTGTTTATACTTAGTTTATTTCTTCAATCAAAAGTTTGTTATTTTAAATGGCACCGGAGTGTGCTGTTTATTCTCAGGCAGTATTTGGAAGAACAATCTGCCTGCGTTTTCTATGATCTTAGCAGAAGTAACTAAGATCCACTGGCTGTTCTCGCATATTCTGAGTAGTGGGGTAACTTTCAGAAAGGGAATGGCGTGCGGGGAACCCTGCAAACAAGATATGTGCAGTAAATTATTTTTCTAAGGAATGGAATTGACTAAGAAAATACTGCTGATACCGATGTAATGTAAGTAAAAGCCTTAAATACAGTGAGAGCGACTGTTAGCAGGCTGGTTTAAATATTTACAGTAAAGTAATTTTCTAAGGAATGGAATTTGACTGAGAAAATGCTATTACTACTGAAGGGATGTTATAAGCCTTAAATGCAGAGGACTGGTATCAGGCTTATCAATAGAGATACATACTCCTTATAAAAAAAATATGTTTAAAACGATTTTGCTGGCATGTTTAATCGTTTTGTGAGGTACATTGGTGATAAAACTTACTGGGGCATAATTTTTTTCTTTATTGCTTGTAAAATTATTTACAGTGTTTTCCAAGTCTGCTAGTTTTATTGCTAGTCTGTTTAAACATGTCTGACACAGATGAATCTGTTTGTTCACTATGTTTAAAGGCCAGTGTGGAGCCCCACAGAAACATGTGTACTAAATGTATTGATTTCACTTTAAATAATAAAGGTCAGTCTTTATCTATAAAGGAATTATCACCAGACAACGAGGGGGAAGTTATGCCGACTAACTCTCCTCACGTGTCAGTACCTTCGCCTCCCGCTCAGGAGGCGCGTGATATTGTGGCGCCAAGTGCATCAGGGACGGCCATACAAATCACTTTACAAGACATGGCTAATATTATGAATAATACCCTGACAGAAGTATTATTTAAATTGCCAGAATTAAGAGGCAAGCGCGATTGCTCTGGGGTAAGAATAGAGCGCGCTGGTGCTACGAGAGCCATGTCCGATACTGCGTCACAGTTTGCAGAACATGAGGACGGAGAGCTTCATTCTGTAGGTGACGGATCTGATCCAGGGAAACCGGATTCAGAGATCTCTAATTTTAAATTTAAGATTGAGAACCTCCGTGTATTGCTAGGGGAGGTTTTAGCGGCTCTGAATGACTGTAACACAGTTGCAATTCCAAGACCAATTTTGGACCTAAAGATCTTAAACAAATTCCTAAGAGTTCCATCATTCAAAATGGAAACTATTCGGACTATCCTACCCATGATCCAAGAGGGTCAGTACATGACCACGGTGGATTTAAAGGATGCCTACCTTCACATACCGATTCACAAAGATCATCATCGGTTCCTAAGATTTGCCTTCCTAGACAAGCATTACCAGTTTGTAGCTCTCCCCTTCGGGTTGGCTACGGCCCCGAGAATCTTTACAAAGGTGCTGGGCTCTCTTCTGGCGGTTCTAAGACCGCGAGGCATAGCGGTGGCTCCGTATCTAGACGACATCCTGATACAGGCGTCAAGCTTGCAAATTGCCAAGTCTCATACAGAGATAGTTCTGGCGTTTCTAAGGTCGCATGGGTGGAAGGTGAACGTGGAAAAGAGTTCCCTATCACCACTCACAAGAGTCTCCTTCCTAGGGACTCTGATAGATTCTGTAGAAATGAAAATCTACCTGACGGAGGCCAGGTTATCAAAACTCTTAAATGCTTGCCGGGTCCTTCATTCCATTCCACGCCCGTCAGTGGCCCAGTGCATGGAAGTAATTGGCTTAATGGTAGCGGCAATGGACATAGTGCCATTTGCACGCCTGCATCTCAGACCGCAATTGTGCATGCTAGGTCAGTGGAATGGGGATTACTCAGATTTGTCCCCCCTACTAAATCTGAATCAAGAGACCAGAGATTCTCTTCTCTGGTGGTTATCTCGGGTCCATCTGTCCAGGGGCATGACCTTTCGCAGACCAGATTGGACGATTGTAACAACAGATGCCAGCCTCCTAGGCTGGGGCGCAGTCTGGAATTCCCTGAAGGCTCAGGGATCTTGGACTCAGGAGGAGAAACTCCTCCCAATAAATTCTGGAGCTAAGGGCAATATTCAATGCTCTTCTAGCTTGACCTCAGTTAGCAACACTGAGGTTCATCAGATTTCAGTCGGACAACATCACAACTGTGGCTTATATCAACCATCAAGGGGGAACCAGGTTCTCCCTAGCGATGTTAGAAGTCTCAAAGATAATTCGCTGGGCAGAGTCTCACTCTTGCCACTTGTCAGCGATCCACATCCCAGGCGTGGAGAACTGGGAGGCGGACTTTCTAAGTCCCACATCCGGGGGAGTGGGAACTCCATCCGGAGGTATTTGCTCAACTGGTCCATCGTTGGGGCAAACCAGAACTGGATCTCATGGCGTCTCGCCAGAACGCCAAACTTCCTCTTTACGGTTCCAGGTCCAGGGACCCGGGAGCGACGCTGATAGATGCTCTAGCAGCTCCTTGGTTCTTCAACATGGCTTATGTGTTTCTACCGTTTCCTCTGCTCCCTCGACTGATTGCCAAGATCAAACAGGAGAGAGCATCAGTGATTCTGATAGCGCCTGCGTGGCCACGCAGGGCCTGGTATGCAGACCTAGTGGACATGTCGTCCTGTCCACCATGGACTCTACCTTTGAGGAAAGACCTTCTAATACAAGGTCCTTTCAATCATCCAAATCTAATTTCTCTGAGACTGACTGCATGGAGATTGAACGCTTGATCCTATCAAAGCGTGGCTTCTCCGAGTCAGTTATTGATACCTTGATACAGGCACGAAAGCCTGTTACCAGAAAAATCTACCATAAGATATGGCGTAAATACCTGTATTGGTGCGAATCCAGGAGTTACTCATGGAGTAAGGTTAGGATTCCAAGGATATTGTCCTTTCTCCAAGAGGGTTTGGAAAAAGGCTTATCAGCTAGTTCTTTAAAGGGACAGATTTCTGCTCTGTCTATTCTTTTACACAAATGTCTGGCAGAAGTTCCAGACGTTCAGGCCTTTTGTCAAGCCTTAGCTAGGATTAAGCCTGTGTTTAAGACTGTTGCTCCTCCGTGGAGCTTAAATTTGGTTCTTAAAGTTCTTCAAGGAGTTCCGTTTGAACCCCTTCATTCCGTTGATATTAAACTTTTATCTTGGAAAGTTCTGTTCTTGATGGCTATTTCCTCGGCTCGAAGAGTCTCGGAGTTATCCGCCTTACATTGTGATTCTCCTTATCTGATTTTCCATTCAGACAAGGTAGTTCTGCATACTAAACCTGGGTTTTTACCTAAGGTAGTCTCTAACAGGAATATCAATCAGGAGATTGTTGTTCCGTCATTATGTCCTAATCCTTCTTCAAAGAAGGAACAACTTTTGCATAATCTGGACATATTCCGTGCCCTGAAATTCTATTTACAGGCAACTAAAGACTTTCGTCAAACTTCTTCCCTGTTTGTCGTTTACTCTGGGCAGAGGAGAGGTCAAAAAGCTTCGGCAACCTCTCTCTCCTTTTGGCTTAGAAGCATAATACGCTTAGCCTATGAGACTGCTGGACAGCAGCCCCCTGAAAGAATTACAGCTCATTCCACTAGAGCTGTGGCTTCCACCTGGGCCTTTAAGAATGAGGCCTCTGTTGAACAGATTTGCAAGGCTGCGACTTGGTCTTCGCTTCACACTTTTTCAAAATTTTACAAATTTGACACTTTTGCTTCTTCTGAGGCTGTTTTTGGGAGAAAGGTTCTACAGGCAGTGGTTCCTTCCGTTTAAGTTCCTGCCTTGTCCCTCCCATCATCCGTGTACTTAGCTTAGGTATTGGTATCGCATAAGTAATGGATGACCCGTGACTGAATACACTTAACAAGAGAAAACATAATTTATGCTTACCTGATAAATTTATTTCTCTTGTAGTGTATTCAGTCCACGGCCCGCCCTGTCTTTTAAGGCAGATCTATATTTTAATTAATACTCCAGTCACCACTGCACCCTATGGTTCCTCCTTTCTCGTCTTGTTTCGGTCGAATGACTGGATATGACAAGTGAGGGGAGGAGCTATTTAGCAGCTCTGCTTGGGTGATCCTCTTGCAACTTCCTGTTGGGAAGGGAATATATCCCATAAGTAATGGATGACCCGTGGACTGAATACACTACAAGAGAAATAAATTTATCAGGTAAGCATAAATTATGTTTTTTCACTGTTTTTCAAATTTTGACTAAATTTGTTTCTCTTAAAGGCACAGTACTGTTTTTTATATTTGCTTGTTAACTTGAATTAAAGTGTTTTCCAAGCTTGCTAGTCTCATTGCTAGTCTGTATAAACATGTATGACATAGAGGAAACTCTTTGTTCATTATGTTTAAAGGCCATGGTGGAACCCCCTCTCAGAATGTGTACCGATTGTACTGACTTCACTCTAAGTAAAAAAGATCATATTATGTCTTTAAAAAATTTATCACCAGAGGAATCTAGCTAGGGGGAAGTTATGCTGACTAACTCTCCCCACGTGTCAGATTCTTTGACTCCCGCTCAAGGGACTCACGCTGAAATGGCGCCAAGTACATCAAGGGCACCTATAGCGTTTACTTTACAAGACATGGCGGCAGTCATGGATAATACACTGTCAGCGGTATTAGCCAGACTACCTGAATTTAGAGGTAAGCAAGATAGCTCTGGGGTTAGACGAAATGCAGAGCATACTGATGCTTTAAGAACCTTGTCTGATACTGCCTCACAATATGCTGAAGCTGAAGAAGGGGAACTTCAGTCTGTGGGTGATGCTTCTGATTCAGGGAGAATCCCTGATTCTGAGATTTCTACATTTAAATTTAAGCTTGAACACCTCCGTGTGCTACTTAAAGAGGTTTTAGCTGCTCTGAATGACTGTGACACAATTGCAGTGCCAGAGAAATTGTGTAGACTGGATAAATACTATGCAGTGCCGGTGTGTACTGATGTTTTTCCAATACCTAAAAGGTTTACAGAAATTATTTCTAAGGAATGGGATAGGCCAGGTGTGCCGTTCTCTCCACCTCCTATTTTTAGAAAAATGTTTCCTATAGACGCCACCACACGGGACTTATGGCAGACAGTCCCTAAGGTGGAGGGAGCAGTTTCTACTTTAGCAAAGCGTACCACTATCCCTGTTGAGGACAGTTGTGCTTTTTTAGATCCAATGGATAAAAAATTGGAAGGTTACCTTAAGAAAATATTTTGTCAACAAGGTTTTATCCTTCAGCCCCTTGCATTCATTGCCCCTGTCACTGCTGCTGCGGCGTTCTGGTTTGAGTCTCTGGAAGAGGCCTTACAGGTAGCAACTCCATTGGATGACATACTTGACAAGCTTAGGGCACTTAAGCTAGCCAATTCTTTTGTTTCTGATGCCATTGTTCATTTAACTAAACTAACGGCTAAGAATTCTAGTTTTGCTATACAAGCGCGCAGAGCGCTATGGCTCAAATCATGATCAGCTGACGTGACTTCAAAGTCTAAGCTGCTTAACATTCCCTTCAAGGGGCAGACCTTATTCGGGCCTGGTTTGAAGGAGATTATTGCTGATATCACTGGAGGTAAAGGTCACGCCCTTCCTCAGGACAGGTCCAAATCCAGGGCCAAACAGTCTAATTTTCGTGCCTTTCGAAACTCCAAGGCAAGTGCGGCATCAACCTCCTCTAATGCAAGACAAGAGGGAACTGTTGCTCAGTCCAAGGCGGTCTGGAGGCCAAACCAGACCTGGAACAAAGGTAAGCAGGCTAAAAAACCTGCTGCTGCCTCTAAGACAGCATGAAGGAACGGCCCCCTATCCGGTAACGGATCTAGTGGGGGGCAGACTTTCACTCTTCGCCCAGGCGTGGGCAAGAGATGTTCATGATCCCTGGGCGTTGGAAATTATATCCCAGGGGTATCTTCTGGAATTCAAAGCTTCTTCCCCCATAGGGAGATTTCACCTTTCACAGTTATCTGCAAACCAGATAAAGAGAGAGGCATTCTTACACTGTGTACGAGACCTCCTAGTTATGGGAGTGATCCATCCAGTTCCAAAAGAGGAACAAGGACAGGGTTTTTACTCAAATCTGTTTGTGGTTCCTAAGAAAGAGGGAACATTCAGACCAATTTTGGATCTAAAGATCTTAAACAAATTCCTAAGAGTTCCATCATTCAAGATGGAAACTATTCGTACCATCCTACCCATGATCCAGGAGGGTCAATATATGACTACAGTGGATCTAAAGGATGCTTACCTTCACATTCCGATACACAAAGATCATCATCGGTTTCTCAGGTTTGCCTTTCTAGACAGGCATTACCAGTTCGTAGCTCTTCCCTTCGGGTTGGCTACAGCCCCAAGAATCTTCACGAAGGTTATAGGGTCCCTTCTGGCGGTCCTCAGGCCGCGGGGCATAGCAGTAGCCCCTTATTTAGACGACATCCTGATACAGGCGTCAAACTTTCAAATTGCCAAGTCTCATACGGACGTAGTACTGGCATTTCTGAGATCGCATGGGTGGAAGGTGAACGAGGAAAAGAGTTCTCTATTCCCACTCACAAGAGTTTCCTTTCTAGGGACTCTGATAGATTCTATAGAGATGAAAATTTACCTGACGGAGTCCAGGTTATCAAAGCTTCTAAATTCCTGCCGGATTCTTCATTCCATTCTGCGACCTTCGGTGGCTCAGTGTATGGAAGTAATCGGCTTAATGGTAGCGGCAATGGACATAGTGCCGTTTGCACGCTTACATCTCAGACCGCTGCAACTATGCATGCTCAGTCAGTGGGATGGGGATTACACAGATTTGTCCCCTCAACTGAATCTGGACCAAGAGACCAGGGATTCTCTGCTCTGGTGGCTATCTCGAGTCCATCTGTCCAAAGGTATGACCTTTCGCAGGCCAGAATGGACAATTGTAACAACAGATGCCAGCCTTCTAGGTTGGGGTGCAGTCTGGAACTCAGGAGGAGTCTCTCCTTCCAATAAATATTCTGGAACTAAGAGCGATATTCAATGCTCTTCAGGCTTGGCCTCAGTTAGCGTCTCTGAGGTACATCATATTTCAGTCGGACAACATCACGACTGTGGCTTACATCAATCATCAAGGGGGAACAAGAAGTTCCCAAGCGATGTTAGAAGTCTCAAAGATAATTAATTGGGCAGAGATTCACTCCTGCCACCTATCAGCTATCCATATCCCAGGTGTGGAGAACTGGGAGGCGGATTTTCTAAGTCGACAGACTTTTCATCCGGGGGAGTGGGAACTCCATCCGGAGGTGTTTGCACAAGTGATTCATCGCTGGGGCAAACCAGAACTGGATCTCATGGCGTCTCGACAGAACGCCAAGCTTCCTTGTTACGGCTCCAGGTCCTGGGACCCCAGGGCGACTCTGATAGATGCTCTGGCAGCGCCCTGGTCTTTCAACCTGGCTTATGTGTTTCCACCGTTTCCTCTGCTCCCTCAACTGATTGCCAAGATCAAGCAGAAGAGAGCATCAGTGATTTTAATAGCGCCTGCGTGGCCACGCAGGACCTGGTATGCAGATCTAGTGGACATGTCATCCTTTCCACCATGGACTCTGCCCCTGAGACAGGACCTTCTACTTCAGGGTCCTTTCCACCATCCAAATCTAATTTCTCTGAGACTGACTGCATGGAGATTGAACGCTTGATTTTATCAAAGCGTGGCTTCTCCGAGTCGGTCATTGATACCTTAATACAGGCACGAAAGCCTGTCACCAGGAAAATTTACCATAAAATATGGCGTAAATATCTTTATTGGTGTGAATCCAAGGGTTACTCGTGGAGTAAGGTCAGGATTCCTAGGATATTATCTTTTCTCCAAGAAGGCTTCGAAAAAGGTTTGTCAGCTAGTTCCTTAAAGGGACAGATTTCTGCTCTGTCTATTCTTTTACACAAGCGTCTGGCAGATGTTCCAGACATTCAGGCATTTTGTCAGGCTTTGGTCCGAATCAAGCCTGTGTTCAAATCTGTTGCTCCACCATGGAGCTTAAACTTGGTTCTTAAGGTTTTTCAAGGAGTTCCGTTTGAACCTCTTCATTCCATAGATATAAAACTTTTATCCTGGAAAGTTCTTTTTTTGGTAGCTATTTCCTCGGCTCGTAGAGTCTCCGAGTTATCTGCCTTACAATGAGATTCTCCTTATCTGATTTTTCATTCTGATAAGGTAGTCCTGCGTACCAAACCTGGGTTTTTACCTAAGGTGGTATCTAACAAGAATATCAATCAAGAGATTGTTGTTCCATCCTTTTGTTCTAATCCTTCTTCAAAGAAGGAACGTCTATTACACAATTTGGACGTAGTTCATGCTTTAAAGTTTTACTTACAAGCTACTAAGGATTTTCGACAAACATCTGCTTTGTTTGTTGTTTACTCTGGTCAGAGGAGAGGTCAAAAGGCTTCGGCATCCTCTCTTTCTTTTTGGCTAAGAAGCATAATACGCTTAGCCTATGAGACTGCTGGACAGCAGCCCCCTGAAAGAATTACAGCTCATTCTACTAGAGCTGTGGCTTCCACTTGGGCCTTTAAAAATGAGGCTTCTGTTGAACAGATTTGCAAGGCGGCGACTTGGTCTTCGCTTCATACTTTTTCAAAATTCTACAAGTTTTGTTTTTTTTAAATATTTATTTTTCACATTTTCGTTCAATATATACAGAAAAGAAGATAAATAGCAAAATAGACATAAATTGTGGAGACGCAGCTCCCATTTGTTCTATCCTTATCTTGGAGACACAGCTCCAAATTTGAAAAGTAAACAATTTCTGAGCATAGTTTAATCAGTATAATATCTTGTTCTAAATTATACATTAGACTTTCTTTCCTATTGTAATTCCTATAAGTATTTTATCATACATCTTACAGACTTTTCAACAAAGAAACATGATTATGTCGTAGCTTTCAGGTTGTTTGCTACCTTCCATCTACAATCAACTTATCATTAGGTAGACCTTATCTTAAAGGGACATAATACTCATATGCTAAATCACTTGAAACTGATGCAGTATAACTGTAAAAAGCTGACAGGAAAATATCACCTGAGCATCTCTATGTAAAAAAGGAAGATATTTTACCTCACAATTTCCTCAGCTCACCAGAGTAAGTTCTGTGTAAAAAGTTATACTCAGCTGATCCCAGCTGCAGGTAAACAAATTTAAAAAAATGAAGAAATGAACAGCAGCCAATCAGCATCAACAGTGCTGAGGTCATGAACTCTTAATGTGATCTCATGAGATTTCACTTAACTCTCATGAGATTTCATAGTAAGCTTCCTTTACCTGATTGGTGAAATAATATGAGAGTGCACAATGCTAGTCCCTTCAGATGTCCCAGGACAAACACACTAAAATGCTGCTTAGAAATCCTTTACAATGGGAGGTGGCTACTGAGGAACTTTTGAGGTAAAATATCTTTCTTTTTTACATAGAAATGCTCAGGTGATATTTTCTAATCAGCTTTTTACAGCTATGCTGCATCACTTTCAAGTGTTTAAACATTTGGGTATTATGGCCCTTTAAGATAAAAAAAAGAATACGATAGAGGAAGTTGGATCACGTTCTTATTAAGTTGGCTTCTCCCCTTCTCCCTTATCAATTCATAGCCATTCCTCTCTGAGCCTGCTCTCCATTATGTATGTGGTATTTTCAAACCTACTAATTAGTTCACTTTGTGTATCTCTATCCTGTATCTTAATCCAGAATTTCCATTTTTCAAAGAACTTTTCTACATTTACCTCCAGGTTATACCAAATATCATGTTGTTCAATCAGGAATTGTTTATGCACTACATTTTTTAAGGCATTCAATGATGGTGCCCGGTCATTCTTCCATCCTTTTAGGATGAGATTCCTACTTATTATAATCAACATTGAAAAAAAGAGTTTACAGTGTATAATTTCGTTTTTTTTAAAATTCAGAAATATAACATGATCTGCTTGTAATGTCAACTGTTCATTGCATATTTTGTTAGCCCAATATACTACCATTTTCCAAAATCTCTGTAATTTTGGGCACGCCCATAGGCAATGGATTAGATTAGCTTTAATTCTACTGCATTTTCCGCATTTATATCCCCCTTGGGCCTTCCCCCATTTGGACATTATTTCAGGTGTAATGTATGTCATCCATAAAATTTTAATATGTTGTTCGCGTAATGTTGCTGCTAACGTGGCCTTTTCTATCCTTCCTATACTTTTTAAGATAATCTGTGAGTTTAGGTCGGGAAAACACATGTCTTTCCATTTTAATGTAATTTTTCCCACGTGTTTCTCATAATCTGTATGTTTTATGGTATTATATAATAGAGATATTGAGAATTTGTTATTTTTATATGCGTTATAAACTGGTGTCAGGGATAGATGATCCCATATTTTCCCATGCAATCTTATCAATTTCGAGCAGTAGTCTCTAATTTGTAGATATGCGTAAAAGTGTTCCTTCCTACATTGAAATTTATCCTGCATTTCCCTAAACTCTATAACCTTTGCATTATCTCCTTCTCTATTAATAATTTGTGTTACATTAATTAAGCCGTGTTCTTCCCATTCTATCCCAGTGTTTGTTAAGAATCCTAGTTGGAAATCTTGGTTTCCTCTAATTGAGAGAAATTGTGATACTGCAAATCTTATATTCAGCTTATTGCATATTTTGTGCCATGCTATTATTGAATCTTTAAATAAATTAACTCTCTTAATATATATGGGAAGTTTATTAATTTCTAAATGGACTATATTCTTTAAATACAAGGGTTTAACTATTTGAGATTCTATGTCCAGTATAGTAAAATGCCCTATATCTAAAAGCCAATCTATAGCAATTTTCCCTACTGCCAGTAGGTTATATAAAGTAATATCAGGTAGGGCCTTTCCCATTCGACTCTTTGGGAGTGTTAATTTCCCATGGTTTATCCTTACTTTCTTTTTCCCCCATACATATATTTTAATGGATGTACTTATTTTCTTCCTTTCTGTACTTTTCAAAAGCAGAGGAATATTTTGAAAAATATATAATAAACGTGGTAGTGCTACCATTTTTAATAGATTTATCTTCCCATATAGAGATAGGGGGAGGGTTTCCCAATGTTTAAGAGTTTCAGAAAAATTTTTTAACAGCTTCTTTTATATTTAATGCATATATTTCCTCCGGATCTACTGAAAATTTTAGGCCCAGATAAGTTAGAGTATGTTTTACTTCTTTAAAAGTTTGAATATCTGAGTCTTTTTTTTTTGTGCACCCATAGTACTTCTGATTTATTTTTGTTAATTTTATAACCAGAAAATGCTCCGAATTCTTCCACTATTTGGCATATTAATTTAAAATTTCTGTGGGATTGTTTGGTAAAAATTAGCAGATCATCTGCATAAACCGCTAATTTAATTTCCTTCCCTCGTATACTTATTCCTGGGATCTTAGATCTAAGTATATTGAGGAGTGGTTCCAGGGCTAGATTAAAGATTAGGGGGGACAAGGGACATCCTTGTCGAGTCCCTCTTAAGAGTGGAAAGAACTTCATTTTATCTTTGTTTATAATTAGAGTAGCTTGGGATTTTTTATATAATAATTTGATCATGTTATAAGAGTTTCCAGAGAATCCAAATTTATCTAGTGTTGTGAATATATGGTCCCAAACTATAGAATCAAAGGCTTTATGCGCATCCAGCGCTATTATAGAAAGGTCTTCTTCACTTATTTTCTTATTATATTTTTTATTGTACCAAACATCTGCCAGTGTTATATACAATTTCCTTAGATTAGTGTTGGATGAGCGTCCTTTCATAAAACCTGTTTGGTCCTGATGAACCACCTCCCCGAGTATTGCTTGTATTCTTTTAGCTATGATACTTGTAATTAACTTATAATCAGTATTTAATAATGATATTGGTCTATAAGATCTAGTATTGTGGATCTTTTCCTGGTTTTGGTATAATAATTATTGAGGATTCATTAAAATCTGTAGAAGGCATAAGTTGCCCAGTCCAGAATCCATTGAGTAGTAATGTTATTGTGGGTGTAATTTCTTCAACCAGTATTTTATAGAATTCGGGGGGTAGTCCATCAGGACCAGCAGCCTTATTATTAGCTAGATTTTTAATAGTTTGTGCCACTTCCTCCTCAGAAATCGTTTCATTAAGTTTGTTTAACTGGGTTGTATTAATTTTTGGGACCGTTACTGTTCTCCAAAACTGCTCTTTTATGTTTTCGTCTATAGGAAATTATGAATATAGCTTTGAAAAATATTCATAAAATATTTCTTGGATCTCTTTAAGATCGGTTATGACACTACTCCCCACTTTAAGCCCAGATATAAACTTACTTTTCTTTTGATTATTATTTATTTGGGCCAGAAATCTTCCGGATTTATTACCAAATCTGTAAAATTTAGCGCATCTTTTCATATCATCCTTAATTTCATTTTGAATAAAAAAATAATCCCTATTCTGTTTTGCCATCACATATTTTTCCCAATTAACTTTTGATCTTTTATCCAAAAATTTTGTATATGCATTAGTTAAGGCCTTGGTTACTTGTTGTTTCTTATAATTTAATTTCTTTTTCATCTTAATTACAAAAGAAGTAATCTCTCCCCTAAGTACTGATTTCGCAGTGTTCCAGAATATATTGGTTTTATTCCAATAATTATTGTTAAATCTGTCGTACTCCTTCCACTTTTCTTTCAGAAAACTTATAAATTTAGGATTATTTAATAAGTATTTTGGAAAGAAAAATAAACCTGGGTGTTTTATAGGGGGTGTGTTAACGGTGATGCTAATAGGGGCGTGGTCTGATAGTGTAATTTGCTCTATCTTAGCCTCTTGTATCAGGTTAATCAAACTTTCTGATATTAGAAAAATATCTATTCTTGAAAGGGAATGTTTAGTTTTAGAAAGACATGTGTATTCCCTACCATCTGGGTTCTTTATCCTCCAGATATCCTGTACGTTTAAGTCTTTTTTCAAGTTTTTAAGTATTATACTTTCCCTTTTCATTTTAGCCCCCATGTGCCTTTGATCTCTCAGATTCTTTATTTTACTTTCCCCATTTTCTTTCTGTCTGTCTAGGAGTAAGTTTGGGGTAAGGTTAAAATCCCCTCCGATTATTAGTCTTTTATCTGAATAGATCATCAATTGATCTCTTATGTTCCTCCAGAATTCTGGATCCTCACTGTTAGGGCCGTATATATTACATAGTATATATTCCTTTCCTTGGATCATAGCTAACAATATAATATACCTCTCCTCCTTGTCTAGTATTATATTACTAATAGTATAATCCAATGTTTTGCTAAATAAAATAGCTACTCCTTTTTTCCTTGAGCTACATGGAGTAAAGATTACTTCCTTTATCCAGCCCCCCTTTAATTTAGCTGCTTCCTCGCTTTTTAAATGTGTTTCTTGGAGGAACACTATGGGCACCTAGTTTCTTTGCATGTTTTAGTACAGATTTCCTTTTAATAGGTGACGTAATTCCACCTATATTCCATGATATGATTTTAAGAGACATTTTATTTTATTTAAGTGTACATTTAAAAATAAACCTTCTTTTAATCTTGGGCATCTAGCCCGATAATAAAACAAACATTCCTGCTTCAGAAAGTAAGAACCCAGAAAGCGAGCCCACTGCCTGCCTGTACCCGCTTGTAGGACCCTTTGTCTATTGTCTATCTTCATTTTATGCTTTCCCATTGGCATGGTTCTTTTCTAAAAAAAAATTAACTTCTGCCTCCTCTGTAAACAGTTTGTTGCCCTCTTTCAGTTGTATATTTATCTTTGCTGGATATAGTAACCTGGCTTTCCAGCCCAATTGTATAAGCTTTGTGCAATAAGTTGCCATAATGCGTCTTGTTGGAGGTTTCAATCGAATAATCATTAAATAACAATAGTTTTTTCCCTTTATACATTAATTCATTATTTAGTTTCCTATAGGCATTAAACATTTTGATTTTATCCTGGAAGTTTAACATCTTCATGATAACTGCTCTATTAATATTCTCTCCTTGTGCTGTTTTTTTAACTGGGCCTATCCTGTGGATTCTTTCTACTATGTTTGCAGATTCAGTTCTATCTATTTTTAAAATGTGCAATAATTCGCCCTCTGCGAACTCCTTGAGCTCTCTATCTGTTATACTTTCTGGTAGGCCGATTATTCTAATGTTATTCCGCCTTGTGCGGCTCTCAAGGTCTTCCAGTTTTGCTTTAATTGCTTCAAGTTGTGTTGACATGTTTTGTGTTATTTGGTCCTTTTGTAGCTCTCTGTCCTCAATGTCTGATACCCTCTGTTCTACATGGCTAATCCTTGTCGCAAAGTGTTTAACTTCGTTAGAAAGTTCATTTATACTGTGCTGTATAGAATCAAATTTTGGAGAGAAGAGTGCATTTAATTGCTTAATTATGTCTCCGTTACTCGTGTTTGGTGTAGTGTTTTCTTCTAAACCTTCCAAAACCTCTAGGTTAGATTTGTTTTTTTTATCTTGATTTTTGTTTCTAGCTGACATTGTGGGTGATTTTAGCTTATTTTTGGATATATATTTATCCATTAATCTGTGTATAAAATATTGTGCATATATCTATGTGTGTATATTTAATTTGTGAAATAGCAAGTGTTTTTAAATATTACTAAAAAGTACTAAAGAGTGTTTTAGTGAGAGAGAAAAAAAAAGTGCCTCAGTGACTACCTATTACCCTTTTCTTCTCTTGTATTAATGTTATATCTCTTCTTTCTTTTGTTTTGAGTATTGTTTCAGAAAGCTACTTAAATTGATACCACCTTGTTAGACTCTTATGTGTATATTTTTCTTTATTATGATCTAGGCACTGTTACTCAAGCAACTAGCTACCTTACTCCTATTGACTATTAGTTTCAGCTCAGTTTTCTATATGTAGTTATATCTGGTGCTTCTCTAATAAAAGGAAAGGCACAGACACAAGCAGGGAAAGCCCTGTTATCGGCATGCAGAATATTCAATAGTTTCCTTATTCAGATGTATACCTTTCCTTAGCTAATCAGTTTATTCTTAGCTTTATAATTCTAGCAGCTACGTATCTTGCTATTATTAGCTGTTAGTTCCAGACAATTTATCTATGTATAACTATGCTTAACAAGCTATATCCAAGAAGCATATTAATCTAAGCAGGGGGATTAGAAGAAATATACCCCTCTACCACTGGTCAGATTCCCCCTTTATCCAGTCTAGATCTATTAACCCTTTCGTGACAGGGTTAAAGTGCCTACATCGGAACAACTGTTCCGATGTAGACAAATTGAAACTACGCGATCGTGCATACGATCGCGAGATTTCAATTATTGGATCGCATCTGGGGGGCGTCCCTACAATCCTAGGAACGCCCTCCAGACCGCGATTAAATCCCTGAAGCACAGAAGGCTTCAGGACAGCCGTTAGTTATGACGTTCCATTCCGTCATAACGGCTTTAAAGCCCAGTCTAATTATGACGGAATGGAACGGCATAACGGCTTTAAAAGGTTAAACCATGCATGCTAATGTATATATAGTTACAACCAAAACAACGTATAGCAATTATTCACAGTTATCATTCAGCAGTGTTTTATCAGCTTGTTCTTCGCACTAAATCACACTTATCTTTATGATTATTTTAGCAAAGTACAGACTAATGTCCCATCATATTATATTCAAAGAATCTGCTATTTCATGTTTTTAGAGGTAGGGAATTCTTATCCAAATTTATTCGTCAGGCTTTTATTTTCAGGTTGCCTTTTTTCTTCATAGGTGATTATATAGTTCATCAAGTGGGGGTCCCTTCTTAATTAGATGTTATCTGCCTTTTATTCTTTAACTACTAGTCCGTCTTCTTATTTTACACCTCCAACTTAATTCCCTTCATCTTTAGCCTGACTTAATAGATAAGATATCTCAGGGTATTAGTCCAATATTAGAGCATATACAGTGGAGTCTGGGCCCTACTTATAGCAGGTGCTTCCTGTTTGCCCTCAAGAAAGATACACCCATTTATCCTCCTGTTTAAAAGCTCCCCTTTCTTTTTTTCTCTTTTCCTTTTACGGGGTACAGACAGTATGTTCCTTTAAGATTTAACCACAGTTCTTGGGGGCCATTAGCTTGTTTTGTGTCTCTCCTGTTGCACAAAAATATATACAGTCAGATGCTTTTAAACCAGTGCCTTCCACTAAAATGAATGTGTGTGAGGGTTCTGAGCCCTACCTATAGCAGGTTATCCTTATTTCGTTCTTGGGATAGTACACCCAGCTAACCCTCTATTCATTTATTTCCCAGGCACATTTTATATTATGCGTGTCTCTTCTGCCCCCAACAATAGTGTAATAAAGAATTCAGGCTCACGCCCCTTAGGTACTTAGCTTATCTTCTTTGAAATAATTCCAGTTACTTCGTCTGTAATCCCGACGTTCCCAGCAGTGTTCCTGCACTGCTGTATTCCTTCTGTTCCTTTTAGCTTGACGGTGGGGGTTCTCACAGCTCCGGTATCACTCCAGCCAGTAACGTGCTGTTTTACCCGGGTTGTGTGCGGCCGTGGTACTCTGCGTTCACCAGTAGGCAGGCTAGTATCCTATAGCCCTTTTCCAGCAGGTATTCCCCTGGTGTGTGATTCGCCTGTAGCCGGATTTCCCCCGGCGGTATCTAGCTGCTTGCTAAGGAGTCTCGGCAGGAAACTTCAATCCACCAAGAGGCTCCTTCCCTTAGCTTGGTGTCGCAGCGAGCTCTTAGCGCGGGCGTCTCTCTCAGCGTCCGCTCACGTGACCGCTCCCACCGGAAACCATGAGTGCTAAAATTCTACAAGTTTGATACTTTTGCTTCTTCTGAGGCTATTTTTGGGAGAAAGGTTTTACAGGCAGTGGTACCTTCCGTTTAAGTGCCTGCCTTGTCCCTCCCTTCATCCGTGTACTTTAGCTTTGGTATTGGTATCCCACAAGTAATTGATGATCCGTGGACTGGATACACTTAACAAGAGAAAACATAATTTATGCTTACCTGATAAATTTATTTCTCTTGTAGTGTATCCAGTCCACGGCCCGCCCTGTCCTTTTAAGGCAGGTCTAAATTTTAATTAAACTACAGTCACCACTGCACCCTATGGTTTCTCCTTTCTCGTCTTGTTTCGGTCGAATGACTGGATATGGCAGTGAGGGGAGGAGCTATATAGCAGCTCTGCTGTGGGTGATCCTCTTGCAACTTCCTGTTGGGAAGGAGAATATCCCATAAGTAATGGATGATCCGTGGACTGGATACACTACAAGAGAAATAAATTTATCAGGTAAGCATAAATTGTGTTTTTCTCTTAAAGGGTTAAAAACACTGCCCTATTTTAGTCTGCTCTGCTTCTAATCATTTTTGTCTTCTTTACAGGAGGATAAAATATATGTGCAACACAAAATAAAGGAGAACGGACCACTCTTGTGGGATTTAATCCATAACAAACAAGGCTGCTTCTTCATTGCAGGGTGAGTAAACTGTCCCGAGGCGTAAAATGACTTCAGCTTATTTGTGTATACGCAGATATTTTGCTCTGATCTGAGAGATGCTGTGGCAGAAAAGCGCTTGTAAAGCGCGGCTAATCACCCGTAAGGGTCTCAAGGCGCTGCTCATTTTATCGACCTTGGAAGGATGAAAGGCTGAGTGGACCTCACCGGTGATCGAACCTGGAACCCTTGGGTTGCTACAGAGCTCAGCCACAGTGCCTTAGCATGCTGAGCTATCTAAGATGTTGCCAGTATCCCTAATAGGTTTAAACTTTCTTAACCTATAAGATGATGTTGTTTTTATCTGGTAGTCGCATATCTCTATTTAGGCCAATTGTGAATTTTCTTTCGGTATTGACCTTAGTCTGACTTAATGTGTTTTTCTTTACATCCCCATCATCCGATAAAACGGGGGTCAGCAGTCTACAACGCATTTGCTATGTGTGGTATTCAAAGTGAGTTTTAAAGGGACAGTAAAGTCAATAAGGTTCCCAACGCTGCAACCATAAAGGCACGTGCACGCTCCTGAGTTCCTATTAGTCATAACCTTCAACAAAGGGTGCCAAGAGAGCAGAACAATAGTAGTAATAGTAGTAATTTGGATATTTTTTTAGGATCTAAATCATAAAAGATTAATTTTGCGTAAATAGCTCACAGGGGGCTGCAGAGCCAGGAGTCTGGTTTGATGTTATGCGGCTGACATAAGGGGCTTCATGGCTGTAGTCTGATCTGAGTTTTTTATTTTTTATTATAATTAATATAACATTAAAATCAAAATTTTTCTTTTATGATTTGGATACAATACAATTGTACAATTTTAAAGAGCTTTCCAATTTACTTTATATTAGTAAATGTGCTTCATTCTCTTTTTGTATCCTTTGTTGAAGAAGCAAGAATGCACTACTGGGAGCTAGTTTGAACACAGCTGGTGAGCCAATGACATATATGTGCAGCCACCAATCAACAGCTAGTTTTCAGTAGTACATTGTTGCGCCTGAGCCTACCTAGATATGCTTTTCAACAAAGGCTACCAAGAAAACAAAGCAAATTAGATAAAAGAAGTAAATTAGAAAACTGCGTGTTCATCTTCATGCAAGTTTTACTTTACTGTCTTTTTAAAATATAAATTCTTTGTATTTTTTACCCATATAAACCCCCTCCAAAAAAGGCCAAAAGAAATACTAAAATGACAGTTAAATGGACAGTCTACCCCAGAATTTCTATTGTTTTAAAAGATAGCTAATCCCTTTATTACCCATTCCCTAGTTTTGCATAACCAACAGTTATATTAATATACTTGTTACCTCTGTGATTACCTTGTATCTAAGCCTCAGAAGACTGCCCCCTTATTTCAGTTCTTGACAGACTTGCATTTTAGCCAATCAGTGCTGACTCCTAGGTAACTTCCACGTGCATGAGCAGAAATGTTATCTATATGTCACACATGAACTAATGTTTTCTAGTTGTGAAAAACTCTCAAAATGCATTCAGATAAGAGGGCGACCTTCAAGGTCTAAGAAATTAGCATATGAACCTCCTAGGTTTAGCTTTCAACTAAGAATACCAAGAGAACAAAGCAAAATTGGTGATAAAAGTAAATTGGAAAGTTATTTAAAATTGCATTCCCTATCTGAATCATGAAAGTTTATTTTGGATTAGACTGTCCCTTTAATTATTCTTCTGAATTATACAATTGAACTGTATTGGTTGATACGTAAGATAATTAACTTGTTTTCATGATATTTCCCTGTTCTGTCCTCTCATTGTCTAGAAATGCTAAATCAATGCCAACAGAGGTGACGGAAGCGTTGAAGTCTGTGTTACAGTCGGAAGGTGGAATGACTTCTATAGAGGCTGAGCAGTATCTGGTCATGATGGAGAAAGCTCGACGATTCCAGTCTGAAACTTGGTCTTAAAGGACCCGTATTTCACATTTTGTTCCGCTATGTAACCACACCAAGCGAGGATAGACAGGATCAGGGGGAAATCTTCTAGTATCAATGAACACTATCTGATCAGGTACTTGGAGAGGACACTGCTGAGGTCTGAATTCACTGTGGACTGATAAAGGAGCTAAAACTCCAAATGACTATTTATTGCACTGATACCAGTTTAATGAGCTACAGGATAAACACCTCTCTATTAGTAAAACACAAATCTGTGCATGTTCTTCTTTGTTGTTGTTCTTTTAAGAAGGGCCAGTCCCTACATCTAGTACAAGGTTGTGTTGCCTGGACCATTTAGGTCTTTAGAAAGAGCACTTCAGAGGCTGGTCATGAACATGCTATACACAGTGTACGTGGGACTAATGATTATTGGCTGATAGATACAAATGCTTATAAAGGGATAGTAAAGTCCAAATAAAATGTTTATTATTTAGATAGGGCATGCAATTTTAAACAACTTTCTAATTTACTTTTATCATCAAATTTGCCTTGTTCTCTTGTTATTCTTAGTTGAAAGCTAAACCTTGATAGGCTCATATGCTAATGTCTAAGCCCTTGAAGGCCGCCTCTTATCTGAATGCATTTGACAGGTTTTCACAGCTAGAGGGCATTAGTTGATGTGTTTCATATAGATAACATTGTGCTCATGCAGGTGAAGTTATTTAAGAGTCAGCACTAGTTGTCTGAAATGCAAGACTGTCAAAAGATCTGAGATAAGGAGGCAGTCAGCAGAGGCTTAGATACAAGGTAATCACAGAGGTAAATTGTGTATTATTATAACTGTGTTGGTTATGGAAAACTGGGGAATGGGTAATAAAGGGATTATCTATTTATATAACATTTTTGGTGTTTACTATCCATTTAATACCGGTCAGCCAGTGAGTATTAAAGGGACATAAAACACAACATTTTTCTTTTATTATTCAGATAGAAAATACAATTTTAAAAAAAGTTTCAAAAGTGACTTCTATTAGCAAATTTGCTTCATTATCATGTCATTCTTTGTTGAAGAGCTATATAGATAGGTAGCCTGCACATGTCTGGGACACTACATGACAGGAAATAGTGCTGCCATCTAGTGCTTTTGCTAATGTATATTGTTACAAAACTGCTGCTATATAAGGCTACAGATGTGTGTACACTCCTGAGCTTACATTCCTGATAACAAAGGATAACAAGAAAATAAAAAAAAATTATAATAGAAGTACATTGGAAAGTGGTTTAAAATTGTATGTTCTATCTGAATCATGAAATAATTTTTGGGGGTTTTTATGTCTCTTTAACAGGAAATGCTTGTTAGCCAGTGAGTATTATCAGGAAGTGCTTGTTAGCCAGTGAGTATTATCAGGAAGTGCTTGTTAGCCAGTGAGTATTATCAGGAAGTGCTTGTTAGCCAGTGAGTATTATCAGGAAGTGCTTGTTAGCCAGTGAGTATTATCAGGAAGTGCTTGTTAGCCAGTGAGTATTATCAGGAAGTGCTTGTTAGCCAGTGAGCATTATCAGGAAGTGCTTGTTAGCCAGTGAGTATTATCAGGAAGTGCTTGTTAGCCAGTGAGTATTATCAGGAAGTGCTTGTTAGCCAGTGAGCATTATCAGGAAGTGCTTGTTAGCCAGTGAGTATTATCAGGAAGTGCTTGTTAGCCAGTGAGTATTATCAGGAAGTGCTTGTTAGCCAGTGAGTATTATCAGGAAGTGCCTGTTAGCCAGTGAGTATTATCAGGAAGTGCTTGTTAGCCAGTGAGTATTATCAGGAAGTGCTTGTTAGCCAGTGAGTATTATCAGGAAGTGCTTGCTAGCCAGTGAGTATTATCAGGAAGTGCTTGTTAGCCAGTGAGTATTATCAGGAAGTGCTTGTTAGCCAGTGAGTATTATCAGGAAGTGCTTGTTAGCCAGTGAGTATTGACAGGAAGTGCCTGTTAGCCGGTGAGTATTATCAGGAAGTGCTTGTTAACCAGTGAATATTATCAGGAAGTGCTTGCTAGCCAGTGAGTATTATCAGGAAGTGCTTGTTAGCCAGTGAGTATTGACAGGAAGTGCCTGTTAGCCAGTGAGTATTATCAGGAAGTGCTTGTTAGCCAGTGAATATTATCAGGAAGTGCTTGCTAGCCAGTGAGTATTATCAGGAAGTGCTTGTTAGCCAGTGAGTATTATCAGGAAGTGCTTGTTAGCCAGTGAGTATTGACAGGAAGTGCCTGTTAGCCAGTGAGTATTATCAGGAAGTGCTTGTTAGCCAGTGAATATTATCAGGAAGTGCTTGCTAGCCAGTGAGTATTATCAGGAAGTGCTTGTTAGCCAGTGAGTACTGACAGGAAGTGCTTGTTAGCCAGTGAATATTATCAGGAAGTGCTTGCTAGCCAGTGAGTATTATCAGGAAGTGCTTGTTAGCCAGTGAGTATTATCAGGAAGTGCTTGTTAGCCAGTGAGTATTATCAGGAAGTGCTTGTTAGCCAGTGAGTATTATCAGGAAGTGCTTGTTAGCCAGTGAGTATTGACAGGAAGTGCCTGTTAGCCAGTGAGTATTATCAGGAAGTGCTTGTTAGCCAGTGAATATTATCAGGAAGTGCTTGCTAGCCAGTGAGTATTATCAGGAAGTGCTTGTTAGCCAGTGAGTATTATCAGGAAGTGCTTGTTAGCCAGTGAGTATTATCAGGAAGTGCTTGTTAGCCAGTGAGTATTGACAAGAAGTGCTTGTTAGCTAGTGAGTATTATCAGGAAGTGCTTGTTAGCCAGTGAGTATTGAGAGGAAGTGCTTGTTAGCCAGTGAGTATTGACAGGGAGTGCCTGTTAGCCAGTGAGTATTGAGAGGAAGTGCTTGTTAGCCAGTGAGTATTAACAGGAAGTTCTTGTTAGCCAGTGAGTATTGACAGGAAGTGCCTGTTAGCCAGTGAGTATTGACAGGAAGTTCCTGTTAGCCAGTGAGTATTAACAGGAAGTGCTTGTTAGCCAGTGAGTATTGACAGGAAGTACACAACTAATCTTGCTGTAATTAAATGTTAATGCCCTTTACTTTAATTTTTTTAAAACAAAACAAAGATGCTGATTTTTCAAGATAATTATAGAAAATGATTGAGTACAGTATCCCTTTAATCAAACAACTCAAAATAAATGGAAGTAGACCGTTTTCAAGGTGGTCAGAGGGGGTAGTAAGAGACAATTAACGTGCCTGTGAGCATTCCCCTTAATTTGCTTTTTATGGTACCTTGCGCTTTGGGTGATGCTTCTGTTGGCTCCAATACTTGGACAGCAAAGTAAAAATTATACTTTTATTGTTCAGACAGAGCATGCAGGTTTAAAATACTTTACAATTTGACTTTGGTTATCATATTTATTTGTTTGCTATCCTTTACCGAAAAGTAAATCTAGGTAGTCCTATAGGGGCTCAGAAGTGTGCACGTGTTTTTGGCTGCTGCGTTTACAACATTGTTTGCAGCAATGTTATAAAAATTTAATTTTTTGCTTTACGGCCCTTTTAAACAAGGTTTTTTCTTAAAAGGGGACACTTATTTCAGGGATTGCAATATGGATACAAAACTGGAAGCTTTTTGTAAACAATTACAAGAACATTTTCTAAAAAAGATTAATGTGGAAGAAAAAGTAAACTACAAACATTTTAACAATATATTGCAAAGATTAGATTAAATATGTTTCCCCCCTTCTTAGCTCCTAGGGGGCGGGCACTAAGGCCTCTGATTTGTTGTGACAGCTGCTTTAGCTTTTCATTTGAAAAGAAAACAGGTAAGTGGCAACATGAATACATTAATAAAAAATTTTTTGGCAGTTTACTTTGTCTTTAATAGAAAAACAGCTACAAGAAATATAGGTGTCATTTTATTTACTAGTGGAAAATGCCTTTATTTCACTCAGATATTTTATTCTGCGATCATAATAGCCCCCAAAACGAAATAAAATATTGTATCTGTAGATGGCAGTAATGGACTATTTTTCTTGTGAATCTGGAGCAGTGTATGGGACTGAGCATATGAAATATTCATATAAATGCTTAATGCAGCACAAAAACACCACTTCTTTGAATGGATTTTGACCTAAATTTACTAAGTTTGGAAAGGGGCATACAATTAGATAAACCTACCTCATTGTCTGAGTGCCACAATACATTTAGATAAGACAGTAAAATATTTCCCTTTAAAAAAAATAAAATGTATGGTTCATCTTGCTTGCTGATTCATTTTTCAAGTGTCAAATCCAATGAAATGTCATGTGAGGTTGTCGGAGCTTTGTGCCTGCGTGGCTTACTTCGGTACTGGGGATAATCTGCATTACACTTCTTGCCATGGCAGTGTGCAATGGTGTTAGCAAATTATTCTAAAAAGAAGCAAAATTATTTAAAAGACCATTTTTCCCCCTGTAATTTTTAAAGTGATGGTAATTTTCCCCTACGTATAAACAGATCCAGAATGTTAGCGATATTTTAGCTGGAGTTTAATTCATCAGTTGTAATGAAGATGCCCTGTAACTTTTTAATATAGCGCTGAAATTTAAATACCCCACGCTCTCCGGCCGCCCACTTCAAAAGTAATTTTTTTGTTGAGCTAATGTTTTGTACTATTCGCCAATTGGCAATCTACAAATTGTGTGAATGCCGTACGGCTAGAGTAGTGATTGGAGAACTATTCAAACTGTTAGCTCACAAAAAAAATGTCCTTTTGAAGGAGGACTGGGTATTTGAATTTCAGCGCTACATTAAAATGTAAGTTATAGCGCATCTTCATTACAACCGATGAATTAAAGGACAGTCTGGTCAAAGCTGAAATGCACATAGATGAATTACAACTTTGGATAGAAACATATTTACAATATACATGTATTAGCAATAATGCTTCTAGTAAAAGTTATCACTGTTTTAGTGTTAGCATTTATCTCTGCACGTGCATGTGAAGCATAGCTAGATATTCTCAGTGCACCAGCATTTTATATACTGCAGCTGCTCAGAGTGCCAGTGGGGCTTCTATTATGTCAGCAATTAACAAATTGAGTCATTACCAGATGGTAAGAGCACCTTAGGTTTTCTGAGCAAGTGCTGTGTTTCAAATGCTGGTGCACGGTGCATACTTAAATACACTTTTGAAACAGCTATTGCTTTATTAGAAGCATTTTTGCTAATACATGTATATTACACAAATGCTTCTACTCAAAACTCAATGGATTCCAGTTTTGGCTTTCATTTCCCTTTAAACTCCATCTAAAATATCACTAACATTCCAGATCGGTTTATACAAAGGGAAAATGTTACCATCACTTTAAAGGGACACTAAACCCAAATTTTTTCTTTCATGATTCAGATAGAGCATACGATTGTAAGCAACTTTCTAATTTAGTCCTATTATCAATCTTTCTTCGTTCTCTTGCTATCTTTATTTTAAAAGCAGGAATGTGATGCATAGGAGCCGGCCCATTTTTGGTTGAGAACCCTGGTTATGCTTGCTTATTGGTGGGTAAATGTCAGCCTCCAATAAGCAAGCGCTACCCATGGTGCTGAACCTAAAATGGGCTGGCTGCTAAGATTTACATTCCTGCTTTTAAAATAAAGATAGCAAGAGAACAAAGAAAAATTGATTATAGGAGTAAATTAGAAAGTTGCTTAAGATTTCATGCTCTGTCTGAATCATGAAATAAAAAAAATGGGTTCAGTGTCCCTTTAAGTCCTACCTGGAACTGGTACAATCCACCTAAAGCCAATACACCTCAAACACACAATACTGAAATTGCTTTTTTATATCTTATGTTCTCTTCTATCTGTTAATACTTTTAAGTATGTTAAGTGTCACAATTTGAGTCAGTCTTAATGTCTTACTTGAAATAAACTACGCATTTGACACATTTTACATATTATATATTTTATTTAAGCTCAGCGCTACACTTCAGCCTCGTCTAAACTCTCCAACAACAGCAAACCTGGCCATACGTAAAAGTCAATGTTATCAACAAAAGATGGCAAAACATGTGTTTTGTGTTTCTCAGGTACCCCTACCAGGCATGGTTTTCATGATATCTCAACTAGAGCACAGGTAAAATAATCAGCTAATCAGTAACCATGGTTACTAACCTGCTATCACCTATTAGCTGATTGCTTCACCTGTACTGTAGATATCATGAAAACCTGGCCTGTTGGGGGTATTTGAGTTGAGAAATACTGTTCTAAACCAGTCTTGCCATCTATTGTTGACTCTTACGTATAGCCACATTTGCAGTTGCTGGATCGTTTAGCAAATAAATTATAACACTGAATTTTCATGTAAAATGTGTCAAATGCGTAGTTAATTTCGCACACTCTCTCTTCTCTGTCGCCCACACTCTCTTCTCTGTCGCCCACACTCTCTTCTCTGTCGCCCACACTCTCTTCTCTGTCGCCCACACTCTCTTCTCTGTCGCGCACACTCTCTTCTCTCTCACGCACACTCTCTTTTCTATCGCGCAAACTCTCTTCTCTCTCGCGCAAACTCTCTTCTCTCTTCCGCACTCTCTTCTCTCTCATGCACACACTCATCTCTCTCATGCACAATCATCTCTCGCACGCACACACTCTCATCTCTCTCACACATACTCTCATCTCTCTTGCACACACACTTTCTCATCTGTGTCGCACACACACTTTCTCATCTGTGTCGCACACACACTTTCTCATCACTCACTTTATCATCTCTCTCGCACACACTCATCTCGCTTGCACATACACTCTCATCTTGCGCACACACACTCTAATCTTTCTCTAGTTATTTCAACACTCTCTTACATACTGTCATCTCTCTTGAACACACTCTCATCAAACTCTCCCTCTCCTCTTTCTCATCTGCCCCTCCCTCTCCTCTTTCTCATATTCACCTCCCTCTTCCATTCTTTCTCTTGTCTCTTTTTTCTTGCTGTTCCAGTAGAATTATGCATTATTTACCTGCTGAATCCTTACACGATCTCCAGATAGTAACAAGATAGTAGGTAAAGTAGTACTAATGGTAAGTACCTGTAGGTGCCAAATATTTTTTAATCAACAAGCACCTGTTAGGGGGGCAATATAGCACTAAGGAGATCATAGAAAAATAAATTACAAAGTCTGTAACAAAAAAGAGTGCTTTACCCCTACAATTATATAGGAAAAATTCTCCTTGAGTAATACAGGAATTATTTTTTAACCATTCTTACTTTATCTTTATTGGTTTAACTATTCTATCATACATATTTAAAAACACTTAAACTCTCTAGATATTCATATTTAGCATAGGTGTGTGAATAATACCTCTGAGAATCATGTATCAGAGGCGTGAGCGAAACGCGTGTCAGGGGTCTGGCTTCAGAGAGTTCATACTCTTGTTTTTTAACCGCGTTCTCCCTATGATAATTGTTGATTACAATAATTTTTGACAATAGCTTGTAAACGTGTGTTATATTCTGAGATAAGACGTTATGCTGTGATAGTGAAACAAGTCAGTTAAACATTAATCTAGCCCCCGCTATAGAAGGGGCTTAAGCAGACAGAATCTATTACACTGAACAGCTGTGCTAAGTTAACTGTGCAAGCAAGGACTTTATAATTACAGATAGAGTATTAGCTAGATAGCTTTAATCTCGCAATCTGACATCCCATATATTAACAGGTCCTCTTGTTACAGCATTATTTCTGAATTTATTAATAGCTGGCTACAAAAGATATTGTTTGTATCTGACTGCTTGATATTATATAAACCAATTACAATGTTTCAAATCTAAATACATGATTCTCAAAGGTATTATTCACACATCTATGCTATATATTGATATCTAGAGAGTTTAAAGGGCCATAATACCCAAATGTTTAAACACTTGAAAGTGATGCAGCATAGCTGTAAAAAGCTGACTAGAAAATATCTCCTGAACATCTCTATGTAAAAAAGAAAGATATTTTACCTCAAAAGTTCCTCTGTAGCCACATCCCATTGTAAAGGATTTCTAAGCAGCATTTTAGTGTGTCTGTCCTGGGACAGCTTAGGGGATGAACCTCGTGAACTCTCATATTATTTCACCAATCAGGTAAAGGAAGCTTACTATGAAATCTCATGAGAGTTAAGTCAAATCTCATGAGATCACAGTAAGAGTTCATGACCTCAGCACTGCTGATGCTGATTGGCTGCTGTTCATTTCTTCATTTTTTTTTTATTTTTACCTGCAGCTGGGAGCAGCTGAGTATAACTTTTTACACAGAACTTACTCTGCTGAGCTGAGGAGATTGTGAGGTAAAATATCTTTCTTTTTTACATAGAGATGCTCAGGTGATATTTTCCTGTCAGCTTTTTACAGTTATACTGCATCAGTTTCAAGTGATTTAGCATATGAGTATCATGTCCCTTTAAGTGTTTTTAAACGTGTATGATTGAATAGTTAAACCAATAAAGATAAAAGTATGAATGGTTAAAAAATAGTCCCTGCATTATTCAGTGAGAATTTTTACTATATCATTGTAGGGGTAAAGCACTCTTTTTTTGTTACAGACTTTGTAACTCATTTTTCTATGATCTCCAGATATCTTGAGTTATCACCTGTGGATTAATCTATTGAGATGTGAAGCACCAGCTGCTAATGTGTACAGATTTGCTGTGTTATTGCTTGTGGCTGCAATTCTAGACTGTGCTAGGATTGGGCCCTATTAGTGTAATTGTTTATCTGCCAGAGATCCCACTTGTTTTAACAAGGAATCCCGTACACAGTGTTCCCGTGGGAGTCTGGCAGGGTAGAGCAGGAGTAATGCATTTAATTAAAAAACTACAAAACTAGTGAAATATTCTAAATATCAGCAACTGATGAGTAGCTTTTACTGTAGATGCATAGGACACTGTTTATATGCATATTTCGTGATTATATATATATATATATATATATATATATATATATATATACACACAATCAGTTATTGAGTGCAGGCCACACCCATTGCTAACTTATGCATTCAATCCAGTACATAATCATGAAGTTGAAATTACCATAGACAGATTTTGGCTTAGTGACTTCAGACATGGCGCTGCCATAGGATACCATCTTTGCCACAAATGTAAGTGTAAGGAACTTTAAGAAAAGGGTTTCCATGGCCGAGCAGCTGTACACAAGCCTAACATCAACATGCGTAATGCCAAGCGTTGGGTGGAGCTGTGGCCCAGTAAAAACATGTTCTTTGGAGTAATGAATCACACTTCACTATCTGGAAGTCTGATGAAAAAATCTGGTTTGACAATGAACTCTATGTATGGAGGAGGGATAATGGCCTTAGGCTGCTTTTCAGGGTTTGGGCTAGGCCCCTTAGGTCCAGTGAAAGGTCATCTTAATACCAGAGGATACAAACACATTTTAGACAATTGAGTGGTTCTAACTTTGTGGCAACAGTTTGGGGAAGGCGCTTTCCTGTTCCAGCATGACTGTGTGTGGATGTGCACAAAACAAGGTCCACAAAGACAAGGTTAGACGAGTTATAAAATGTAAAAAAAAATTATATATACAGTATCTCACAAAATTGAGTACACCCCTCACATTTTTGTAAATATTTTATTATATCTTTTCATGTGACAACACTGAAGAAATGACACTTTGCTACAATGTAAAGTAGTGAGTGCACAGCCTGTATAACTGTGTAAATTTGCTGTCCCCTCAAAGTAACTCAGCACACAGCCATTAATGTCTAAACCGTTGGCAACAAAAGTGAATACACCCCTAAGTGGTAATGTTCAAATTGGGCCCAAAGTGTCAATATTTAGTGTGGCCACCATTATTTTCCAGCACTGCCTTAACACTCTTGGGCATGGAGTTCACCAGAGCTTAACAGGTTGCCACTTTTTTCACTCCTCCATGACGACATTACAGAGCTGATGGATGTTAGAGACTTTGCGCTCCCCCCACCTTCTGTTTGAGAATGCCCCACAGATGCTCAACAGGATTAAGGTCTGGAGACATGTTTGGCCAGTCCATCACCTTTACCCTCACCTTCTTTAGCAAGGCAGTGGTCGTCTTAGGGGTGTGTTTGGGGTCGTTATCATGTTGGAATACTGCTCTGTGACCCAGTCTCAGAAGGGAGGGAATCATGCTCTGCTTCAGTATCTCACAGTACATGTTGGCATTCATGGTTCCCTCAATGAACTGTTGCTCCCCAGTGCCGGCAGCACTCATGCAGGCCAAGACCACAACACTCCCACCACCATGCTTGACTGTAGGCAAGACACTCTTGTCTTTGTACTCATCTGGTTGCCGCCACACACGCTTGACACCATCTGAACCAAATAAGTTTATTTTGGTCTCATTGGACCACAGGACATGGTTCCAACAATCCATATCCTTAGTCTGCTTGTCTTCAGCAAACTGTTTGCAGGCTTTCTTGTGCATCATCTTTAGAAGAGGCTTCCTTCTGGGACGACAGCCATGCCGACCAATATTATGCAGTGTGCGGCGTATGGTTTAAGCACTGACAGGCTGAACCCCCCACCCCTTTAACCTCTGCAGCTCCGTGCTGCAGCTCAGTTTCAGGGTCTTGGCAATCTTATTATAGCCTAAGCCATCTTTATATAAAGCAACAATTCTTTTTTCAGATCCTCAGAGAGTTCTTTGCCATGAGGTGCCATGTTGAACTTCCAGTGACCAGTATGAGAGAGTGTGAGAGTGATAACACCAAATTTAACACACCTGCTCCCCATTCACACCTGAGACCATGTAACACTAACGAGTCACATGACACCGGGAAGGGAAAATGGCTAATTGGGCCAATTTGGACATTTCCACTTAGGGGTGTACTCACTTTTGCTGCCATCGGTTTATATATTATTGGCTGTGTGTTGAGTTATTTTGAGGGAACAGCAAATTTACACTATACAGGCTGTACACTCACTACTTTACATTGTAGAAAAGTGTAATTTTCATTATAATGCTTCATTATTTAATGAATAGGTGTTTAGCAGTGGCAATTATTTATGGCCCCTGTATTTTTGACAGTACATTGCCAATACAACATGCACATTCCTGGTTATAGAACACCTGTGACTCCTCCCTGCTATGACTCCACCCATGAGTTTCGCTTTCTCACCCTAAGCCTTACAGTCCCGCATGGCATCTTGGAAATAATGAATTGTATGGACATGGAAGCCTGAGCAGTAAAGCCTATGTAAATAATGCAACATGGGCTATACTGAAAATTAAATTATTTTCTGATTGCCCTACATATGGCATGAGAAAAGCTACCTCAGTGACAATACTCAAGTAAACTCAAACATTATTAACAAAAAATGTTAATCCTTCTGGTTGAGAACTGGGAGATGGTAGAAAATATGTATAAGGCATCTGAATACTCAGCTGGACAGATGGTAGAACCAAATATATTAACTTAATCATTTATCCAACCATTACATATTCGTTGTTTAAAACAATCATTTATATCTACTAAAAGGAGCTTTTGCAATAGGTGTATTTCTTTCATAAAGGAGGTGAGAGTCCACAATCCATTGCTCATTAGGATTCGCCTCCTAACCACTACAAGGAGGCAAAGATTAAGTACTTAATCCCTCCCATCTCTCTGGTACGTCAGTCTTATCTTTGCCTCCCAGGAGGAGGGTGAAGAATTGAGATGTTCCAGATTCTTCATTGAGGCCCATTTTCCCCTCAGAGAGACAAAGGGTAGATTGGAATATTAGGCAGTGGCATAATCACTCCCAGTAAAGGAGTTAGTCACAAGTCTGCCACAGGTATGGCGGGGACCGGTCTCTTAGCCTCCATGTGTTGGGTCATCGATATACTCCTTAAATAGCTCCTCTGCTTTGACATACACAGCACTGCATGGGCTCTCTACAGTAGGAGAACTGTTAAAATCCAGTTGTTCTTATTAAATTCAATTGAAAACCTCGCCAACTAATAAAACAACAATGTTTTCTCAAACAATGTTAACAGATTTAAATATGCAAATTACATTTAGATTGTTTACCAGTTATCAAGATGGATTTGGATTACAATTAGTTAAAGGGACAGTATACTGTAAAATAGTTTTTCCCTTAATGTGTTTACAATTGCTTTTTTTACCAAGTGCAGAATAAAAAATGTATGAAAATTAGCTTTTTAAGGTTTATTTCTGTATATTAAAGCTCTGATTTTGTGTTTTGAAGCCACAGCCTAATAAAATAGGTTGAGCTTGTAGATATAATCAGATCTCATTACTGTATCACATTGTGCACATATACCTACTTATTTATCTTATATCTGTAGGTATAATCAGATCACATTACTGTATCACATTGTGTACATATACCTGCTTCTTTATCTTATATCTGTAGGTATAATCAGATCACATTACTGTATCACATTGTGTACATATACATGTGTCTTTATCTTATATCTGTAGGTATAATCAGATCTCATTACTTTATCACATTGTGTACATATACATGTGTCTTTATCTTATATCTGTAGGTATAATCACATCTCATTACTTTATCACAATGTGTACATATACCTGCTTCTTTATCTTATATCTGTAGGTATAATCAGATCTCATTACTGTATCACATTGTGTACATATACCTGCTTCTTTATCTCATATCTGTAGGTATAATCAGATCTCATTACTTTATCACAATGTGTACATATACCTGCTTCTTTATCTTATATCTGTAGGTATAATCAGATCTCATTACTTTATTACATTGTGTAAATATACCTGCTTCTTTATCTTATATCTGTAGGTATAATCAGATCTCATTACTTTATCACAATGTGTACATATACCTGCTTCTTTATCTTATATCTGTAGGTATAATCAGATCTCATTACTTTATCACATTGTGTACATATACCTGCTTCTTTATCTTATATCTGTAGGTATAATCAGATCTCATTACTTTATCACAATGTGTACATATACCTGCTTCTTTATCTTATATCTGTAGGTATAATCAGATCTCATTACTGTATCACATTATGTACATATACCTGCTTCTTTATCTTATATCTGTAGGTATAATCAGATCTCATTACTTTATCACAATGTGTACATATACCTGCTTCTTTATCTTATATCTGTAGGTATAATCAGATCTCATTACTTTATCACATTGTGTACATATACCTGCTTCTTTATCTTATATCTGTAGGTATAATCAGATCTCATTACTTTATTACATTGTGTAAATATACCTGCTTCTTTATCTTATATCTGTAGGTATAATCAGATCTCATTACTTTATCACAATGTGTACATATACCTGCTTCTTTATCTTATGTCTGTAGGTATAATCAGATCTCATTACTTTATCACATTGTGTACATATACCTGCTTCTTTATCTTATATCTGTAGGTATAATCAGATCTCATTACTTTATTACATTGTGTAAATATACCTGCTTATTTATCTTATATCTGTAGGTATAATCAGATATCAGTACTTTATCACATTGTGCACATATACCTACTTATTTATCTTATATCTGTAGGTATAATCAGATCACATTACTGTATCACATTGTGTACATATACCTGCTTCTTTATCTTATATCTGTAGGTATAATCAGATCTCATTATTTTATCACATTGTGTACATATACATGTGTCTTTATCTTATATCTGTAGGTATAATCATATCTCATTACTTTATCACATTGTGTACATATACCTGCTTCTTTATCTTATATCTGTAGGTATAATCAGATCACATTACTGTATCACATTGTGTACATATACCTGCTTATTTATCTTATATCTGTAGGTATAATCAGATCTCATTACTTTATCACATTGTGTACATATACCTGCGTCTTTATCTTATATCTGTAGGTATAATCATATCTCATTACTTTATCACATTGTGTACATATACCTGCGTCTTTATCTTATATCTGTAGGTATAATCAGATCTCATTACTGTATCACACTGTGTACATATACCTGCGTCTTTATCTTATATCTGTAGGTATAATCAGATCTCATTACTTTATCACATTGTGTACATATACATGCTTCTTTATCTTATATCTGTAGGTATAATCATATCTCATTACTTTATCACATTGTGTACATATACCTGCGTCTTTATCTTATATCTGTAGGTATAATCAGATCTCATTACTTTATCACATTGTGTACATATACCTGCTTCTTTATCTTATATCTGTAGGTATAATCAGATCTCGTTACTTTATCACATTGTGTACATATACCTGCTTCTTTATCTTATATCTGTAGGTATAATCAGATCTCATTACTTTATCACATTGTGTACATATACCTGCTTCTTTATCTTATATCTGTCCTTAAAACAATCACCAATACTTTGAGAGAACAATGGAAAATCAATATTTTATTACCTTATCTCTGCTATATCCCACTGGGAGTGTAATTTCTTCTGCTGGCTGTGTTTACACAGCTTATCTATAGCTGGGACCTGCGGCCACAAACTTTCAGAATAGGTGGGGATACCACATGCTAAATCAACTATTTCAAATGCCAATATAAGGGTAAAGGAGCTACTTGTAAACAATTTAATACACTCCAGCAGGTAAAGTGGATCATTGGGAACAAATTAAAGGGGAGAAATTTTTTGAGTAAACTGTCCCTTTAATTTTACTTATGCATATCAATTGAAACCTTAATATAGGGAACCAATATCAGATAGATTGTGATCAAGGATTATGCGCTTGACTCCTGAGCAGCAATGCACTACTGGGAGTTAGTTGATCACATCTGGTGAGCCAATTACAAGAAGCATATATGTGTAGCCACCAATCAGCAGCTAGCTCCCCGTACTGCAAATGTAAAAGCAAATGTAAAAGTCACTTAAAAGGGCAGTGTACTGTTAAATGTTCTCTTATTTAATGTGTTCCCAATTATAGTTCTTACCTGCTGAAGTGCTTTACATTGAGAACAAATACTGTAGCTTCTTTAGCTTTATTTTATCATTTGAAATAACTGATTTTGCCTGTAGTATCTCTACATATTCTTAAATATTTAGTACTTAATTATTGGCTGTAGAAAAACTTTGTAAACAAAACCTAGAGAAGAATTTACACTCCCAGTAGCACCCCCCCCCCCCCCCCACCAGTAGAGATAAGAACTTTTTCCTTTTCACTGGTTTTCTCTAAGTATACAGATAGAGATAACAATGCTTTGTGGCTGAGTGTGTGTGTGTGTGCGGGTATATATATATATATATATATATATATATATAATGAGTGATATGGTAAGGATAATGAATCTCCTGCAGGTTCAGCCCATTTAAATGGGTTTTGGTTTCAACAAGCAAAACCAGCTAGTTTATATTCTAAAATAAACCTAAAGTAACAAATTCCCATATATATTATATACTTCAGCTGGTATAACAAGTGATTGGAAACACATTTAAGGCCCAGTAAGCACCTTGAGATTTTTATATAAAATATGCGTAACTAAACAACTTTTCTAAATATCTTAATGATTTATTTTGTCCCCTATTTATGTAATTTAGCTCTGAAAATTGAGGAATTTCTAATTCACAGAACTTGAAATGCAACCTGCTGGCTTCTCGAGGCTAACCATACTACATATCTGTCCTAAATGGCTCTATTAGATAACTGCAAAACAATAGATTTTCTAATAACTTTATAACAGTTACTAGCCTTGTTATCTCATGACTAAAGCTCAGATTGGCTACTCCAAATAAGGCAAATGGTGGTTGTTGATTAATAATATGCAGTAGAAAGGATGCTAATTTATTTTAAACACGTTTAGACTTGTCTACAGCAACACAACAAAAATATTTTGAAAGTACAATGTGTTTTCTCTCCCTTTAAAGGGAATCCAGTTTTACATTACACTGTCCCTTTAAATTTGGCAGGTTCTGTCTGAATAATAAAAGTTTTATTTTGGCTCTCATGTCCCTTTAATAAATAATTGGCAGAATACAGCAGCCAGGAACACCCTTTCATATATCCCTGACTTTATCAGCCCTCAAGGACTTTTCTAATTGTTTGACTAGTACTAGTTTTGGCTTGGTTTGGTTAAGGAAAAAACTGGACTGACCAGTCTGTTTACACTACGAGAGCGAGTTAGGATTGCATATTCCCTATACGAGTGCGTGTGAGTATCGGACACAGCCTTGGGAGTCTACGTTAATCAGGTGAGCTGTTTGTGAACAAATGTGTCTTGTCTAATAAGCTATTTATTTAGAAATACAAATACTAAGATAGTATTATTGTGTATTGTTATATGGTTTATGGTTACAGACTCACATTGTCTTACTGCTCGGAATATAATACGTCTGACTAATCTCTTGTAACAGGGTGTGAAGTCCTGCAGCTACAGTTGTAAAAAAAATAAAGTCTAGTTTACTTGAAAATGTTTATTGCTTAAAGGACCAGTCAACACATTAGATTTGCATAATCAACAAATGCAAGATAACAAGACAATGCAATAGCACTTAGTCTGAACTTCAAATGAGTAGTAGATTTTTTATAACAAATTTTAAAGTTATGTATATCCCCTTGTACCATGTGATAGCAATCAGCCAATCACAAATGCATATACGTATAGTCTGTGAATTCTTGCACATGCTCAGTAGAATCTGGTGACTCAAAAATTGTAAATATAAAAAGACTGCACATTTTTTTTTAATGGAAGTAAATTGGAAAGTTGTTTAAAATTACATGCTGTATCTGAATCATGAAAATGTAATTTAAATTGAGTGTCCCTTTAGGAAATAGATAATCCCGTTACTACCCCCCCCCCCCCCCCCCCCCGTTTTTCATAATCAACACTTATATTAAAGGGACATGAAACTCAAAGTTTTTTTCTTTCATGATTTAGGTAGAACATACAATTTGAAAAAAACTCTCCTGTTTACTTCTTTTATCAAATTTGCTTAATTCTCTTGGTATCATTTGTTGAAGGAGAAGCAATGCACTGTTGGTTTCTAACTAAACACATGGGTGAGCCAATGACAATCGGTATATATATATGCAGCCACCAATCAGCAGCTAGAACCTAGGTTATTTGCTGCTCCTGAGCTTTTCTAGATAAACCTTTCAGCAAAGGAAGAGAAGGAAGCAAATTAAATGATAGAAGTAAATTGGAAAGTTGTTTAAAATTGTATTCTCTATCTGAATCGTGAAAGAACAATTTTGGGTTTCATGTCCCTTTAAAATACTTTTTACCTCTGTAAATGTCCTTGTATCTAAGCCTTTGCAGACTGCCCCTTATCTCAGTGCTTTTTACAAACTTGCATTTAGCCAATTAGTGCTGGTTCCTGCATAACTCCACTGGAGTGAGCGCAATGTTATCTATATGGCACACATAAACTAGCACGGTCTGGTTGTGAAGAGCTAATAAAATGCACTGAGATAAGAGGCGGCCTGCAGGGGCTTAGAAACAGGCAGAGGTTATGAAGTATATTAATATAACAATGTTAGGTGTGCAAAGCTAGATAATGGGTATTAAAGGCATTATCTATATTTTTAAACAAAAAAGAAAATTAAAGTGAATGTAAATTTTGATGCTAAAGTTTCGAGTTTTTAAAAATTTGATTAAAAACAGAGGCACTTTAATTCATCAAAATTTACATTTCCCTCCTGTTGTGAAAAAAACCCTTACTTTTTAAACTTGACAGCAGATCCAGCTTCCTCCGGTCGTCGCAAGCCATTTCTGACGTGTGAAATGATGGATAGGTCATCCTCCAATCACGGCTTCCCCCCTGGGGGAATCAGTGTCTGATTCAACGCTGTGATTGGAGGAAGCCGGATTCCTCATTTTAGACCCAGGAAGAGGCTTTGCAACGAGTGAGGGAAGCTGGGTCGGCTGTCAAGTTTAAAAGGTAAGGTTTTTTTCACAACAGGAGTGAAATGTAAATTTTGATGAATTAAAGTGCCCCTGTTTTTAATCAAATTTTTAAAAACTGGGCACTTTAGCATCAAAATTTACATTCGCTTAAAGTGCACTGTCCCTTTTAAGTGCAGATAAATTATGATGGTAAATTTACTATAGCAGCTTAATAGCATGTTAAAGGGGCACTGAGGTCCAAATAAACTTTCATGATTCAGATAGAGCAGCAGTTTTAAGAGACTTTCAATTTTACTTCTTTTATCAAATTGTGCACAGTATTTTTATATGCACAGTTTGTGAGGCCCGGCTCCTACTGAGCATGTGCAAACGTTTATATATACATATATGAGTCTGTGATTGGCTCACATCTATCACATGATACAGCGAGCTATCAAATTGAAGTCAATTTTGAAATTTGTCAGAAAAAAAGTGCTACTGCATTGTCTTTTAGTTATGCAATTGTTGATTGTGCAATTCTACTGTATTGAGTGGCCCTTTAACCCTTTCGCTGCTAAGGGATCATAATACGCCTGCAGGCTGCGATGTGCATGACAAGGTATATAAGGGGTTAAAGACAATGTTTAATTACATTCTGCAAAACTATGGATAAACATAAACTCACATTTTTATTCTTGTTTTTATCGCCCACTGGCTCCCGGCCAATAATGACAAGCAAGCGTGTGATGCAGACCATAGGCAATGCGCCCAGGCCCTATGTGTTTATCTAGCAGCAGCCTCTCACATTGATGCTTGTTTTTTAGGATTTCATATTACTGCAAGTGCGCATGCGGTTAGCCTAACACACACGCCTACTCTAATGATAATGCCCTTTTACTATACCTCCCAACATTTGTAGCTAGGTATTAGTAACTCAGGAGGTTGAGAGGGGGCCTGTTTTGTGTGCATGGGTGTGTCAGGGGGTGTCATGGGGATAGTAGGTGCGGTCAGTGGGTGTGTCTGTTTGGTCTGTGGGTGGGGCTAAGTGAAATTCTACAAATCAGGGCATATAGTAGGTGCGGTCAGTGGGTGTGTCTGTTTGGTCTGTGGGTGGGGCTAAGTGAAATTCTACAAATCAGGGCATATAGTAGGTGCGGTCAGTGGGTGTGTCTGTTTGGTCTGTGGGTGGGGCTAAGTGAAATTCTACAAATCAAGGCATATAGATGTCTCAGAGTGACAGTCGGGCAGAGCTCAAAATTAGGGACTGTCCCTCTCAAATAGGGACAGTTGGGAGGTTTGTCACTTTCAAATTCATTAAAGAGACATAAACACAAATCTCATTGGTTTTGGAGCACAATAGGTTAATTGTACACGTCACCAGTTATCATCACTACACGCTATATAAAATATAGTGTCAACATACAGGCAATTTAATCAATGATACAATCACTAAACCACCAAAATCAGCAATTAGTTGTAAGGGGTCATTTAATCACTGCAGTTAAAAATGATGGTCTAATACTTTAGCTGGCACTGCCCCGATTTTCTCCAGCTCCCGTAGCATGTGCAGCGTTACTAGAATTCTACTAAAAACATAAAAGTAAGAAAAATACAACTAGGGTTGCCAAGTGTCCAGTTTTTAACGGGACAGTCCAATATTTAAGCTGTACAGTAAAATCAGTGTAAATAAACTGGACCTAATAATTAGTTCTGAGGTCAATATATGAATAGCAGGGGCTACAGGGACAGTCTACTCCAGAATTTTTATTGCTTAAAAATATAGATGATCCCTATATTCCCATTCCCTAGTTTTGCAAAACCAACACTAGTATATAAATACACTTTTTACCTCTGTGATTACCTTGTACCTAAACCTCTGCAGACTGCCCCCTTATTTCAGTTCTTTTGACAGACTTGATTCTAGCCAGTCAATGCTAACTCATAGGAAAATCCACAGGAGTGAGCACAATGATATCTATATGGCACACATGAACTAGCACTGTCTAGCTTTTTCCTAGCACTGAGATAAGAGGCTGCCTTCAAGGGCTTAGAAATTAGCATATGAGCCTACCTTGGTTTAGCTTTCAACAAAGAGAACCCATAGAACAAAGCAAATTTAATGATAAAAGTAAATTGGAAAGTTGTTTTAAATTGCATGCTCTATCAGAATCATGAAAGTTTAATTTTGACTACACTGTCCATTTAAGTTTATATCATATAACTGATAAAGGGCTGCATTATATTTGTAGAGGACGAATAGTAACTTAAAACACAGCAGCCTTTGCTGCACTGAATGTGCTGTATCCTGCACGGTATTGCAATTTTTCATGAAATCTGTTTCCCCATAATGTTTTTCCAACCGCTTGTTATACCAGTATAAAATGAATGAGAAATTGTTTTTTCTCCAACATAGGTGTGTCCGGTCCACGGCGTCATCCTTACTTGTGGGATATTCTCTTCCCCAACAGGAAATGGCAAAGAGCCCAGCAAAGCTGGTCACATGATCCCTCCTAGGCTCCGCCTACCCCAGTCATTCTCTTTGCCGTTGTACAGGCAACATCTCCACGGAGATGGCTTAGAGTTTTTTAGTGTTTAACTGTAGTTTTTATTATTCAATCAAGAGTTTGTTATTTTAAAATAGTGCTGGTATGTACTATTTACTCAGAAACAGAAAAGAGATGAAGATTTCTGTTTGTATGAGGAAAATGATTTTAGCACCGTAACTAAAATCCATGGCTGTTCCACACAGGACTGTTGAGAGCAATTAACTTCAGTTGGGGGAACAGTGTGCAGTCTCTTACTGCTTGAGGTATGACACATTCTAACAAGACGATGTAATGCTGGAAGCTGTCATTTTCCCTATGGGATCCGGTAAGCCATGTTTATTAAGATAGTAAATAAGGGCTTCACAAGGGCTTATTAAGACTGTAGACTTTTTCTGGGCTAAATCGATTCATTATTAACACATATTTAGCCTTGAGGAATCATTTATTCTGGGTATTTTGATATGATTATATCGGCAGGCACTGTTTTAGACACTTTATTCTTTAGGGGCTTTCCCTAATCATAGTCAGAGCCTCATTTTCGCGCCGGTATGGCGCACTTGTTTTTGAGGACAGCATGGCATGCAGCTGCATGTGTGTGGAGCTCTGATACATAGAAAAGTCTTTCTGAAGGCATCATTTGGTATCGTATTCCCCTTTGGGCTTGGTTGGGTCTCAGCAAAGCAGATTCCAGGGACTGTAAAGGGGTTAAATATAAAAACGGCTCCGGTTCCGTTATTTTAAGGGTTAAAGCTTCCAAATTTGGTGTGCAATACTTTTAAGGCTTTAAGACACTGTGGTGAAATTTTGGTGAATTTTGAACAATTCCTTCATACTTTTTCGCAATTGCAATAATAAAGTGTGTTTAGTTTAAAATTTAAAGTGACAGTAACGGTTTTATTTTAAAACGTTTTTTGTGCTTTGTTATCAAGTTTATGCCTGTTTAACATGTCTGAACTACCAGATAGATTGTGTTCTGACTGTGGGGAAACCAAGGTTCCTTCTCATTTAACTATATGTATTTTATGTCATAAAAAAATTTAGTAAAAATGATGCCCAAGATGATTCCTCAAGTGAGGGGAGTAAGCATGGTACTGCATCATCCCCTCCTTCGTCTACACCAGTCTTGCCCATACAGGAGGCCCCTAGTACATCTAGTGTGCCAATACTCCTTACTATGCAACATTTAACGGCTGTAATGGATAATTCTATCAAAAACATTTTAGCCAATATGCCCACTTATCAGCGAAAGCGCGACTGCTCTGTTTTAGAGGTTTTGTCTGAGGGAGAAATTTCAGATTCAGGAAACATTTCTCAACAAGCTGAACCTGATGTGATTACTTTTAAATTTAAGTTGGAACATCTCCGCGCTCTGCTTAAGGAGGTGTTATCCAATTTGGATGATTGTGATTATCTGGTCATTCCAGAACCACTATGTAAAATGGAAAAGTTCTTAGAGGCCCCGGGGCCCCCCGAAGCTTTTCCTATATCCAAGCGGGTGGCGTACATTGTTAGTAAAGAATGGGACAGGCCCGGTATACCTTTAGTACCTCCCCCCATATTTATAAAATTGTTTTCCTATAGTCGACCCCAGAAAGGACTGATGGCAGACAGTCCCCAAGGTCGAGGGGGCGGTTTCTACTCTACACAAGCGCGCCACTATACCCATAGAAGATAGTTGTGCTTTCCAAGATCCTATGGATAAAAAATTAGAAGGTCTGCTAAAGATGTTTGTTCAGCAAGGTTCCCTTCTACAACCAATTGCATGCATTGTCCCTGTCACTGCAGCCGCGTGTTTCTAGTTTGATGAGCTAGGAAAGGCGATTATTAGTAATTCTTCTTCTTATGAGGAGATTATGGACAGAATTCGTGCTCTTAAATTGGCTAATTCTTTCACCCTAGACGCCACCTTGCAATTGGCTAGGTTAGCGGCGAAAAAATTCTGGGTTTGCTATTGTGGCGCAGAGCGCTTTGGTTAAAATCTTGGGCAGCGGATGCGTCTTCCAAGAACAAATTGCTTGACATTCCTTTCAAGGGGAAAACACTCTTTGGCCCTGACTTGAAAGAGATTATCTCTGATATCACTGGGGGCAAGGGCCACGCCCTTCCTCAGGATAGGTCTTTTCAAGACCAAAAATAAACCTAAGTTTCGTCCCTTTCGCAGAAACGGATCAGCCCCAAGGGCTACGTCCTCTAAGCAGGAAGGTAATACTTCTCAAGCCAATCCAGCCTGGAGACCTATGCAAGGCTGGAGCAAAGGAAAGCAGGCCAGGAAACCTGCCACTGCTACCAAGACAGCATGAAATGCGGGCCCCCGATCCGGGACCGGATCTGGTGGGGGGCAGACTCTCTCTCTTCGCTCAGGCTTGGGAAAGAGATGTTCTGGATCCTTGGGCGCTAGAAATAGTCTCCCAAGGTTATTCTCTGGAGTTCAAGGGGCTTCCTCCAAGGGGGAGGTTCCACAGGTCTCAGTTGTCTTCAGACCACATAAGAAGACAGGCATTCTTACATTGGGTAGAAGACCTGCTAAAAATGGGAGTGATTCATCCTGTTCCATTAGGAGAACAAGGGATGGGGTTCTACTCCAATCTGTTCATAGTTCCCAAAAAAGAGGGAACGTTCAGACCAATCTTAGATCTCAAGATCTTGAACAAGTTTCTCAAGGTTCCATCGTTCAAGATGGAAACCATTCGAACACTTCTTCCTTCCATCCAGGAAGGTCAATTCATGACCAAGGTGGATTTCAAGGATGCGTATCTACATATTCCTATCCACAAGGAACATCATCGGTTCCTAAGGTTTGCATTCCTGGACAAGCATTTCCAGTTCGTGGCATTTTCTTTCGGATTAGCCACTGCTCCTAGGATTTTCTCATAGGTACTAGGGTCCCTTCTGGCGGTGCTAAGACCAAGGGGCATTGCTGTAGTACCTTACTTGGACGACATTCTGATTCGAGCGTCGTCCCTTCCTCAAGTAAAGGCTCACACGGACATTGTCCTGGCCTTTCTCAGATCTCACGGATGGAAAGTGAACGTGGAAAAGAGTTCTCTATCTCCGTCAACGAGGGTTCCCTTCTTGGGAACTATAATAGACTCCTTAGAAATGAGGATTTTTCTGACAGAAGCCAGAAAAACAAAACTTCTAGACTCTTGTCGGATACTTCATTCCGTTCCTCTTCCTTCCATAGCGCAGTGCATGGAAGTGATAGGTTTGATGGTAGCGGCAATGGACATAGTTCCTTTTGTGCGCATTCATCTAAGACCATTACAACTGTTCATGCTCAGTCAGTGGAATGGGGACTATTCAGACTTGTCTCCGAAGATACAAGCAAATCAGAGAACCAGAGACTCATTCCGTTGGTGGCTGTCCCTGGACAACCTGTCACAAGGGATGACCTTCCGCAGACCAGAGTGGGTCATTGTCACGACCGACGCCAGTCTGATGGGCTGGGGCGCGGTCTGGGGATCCCTGAAAGCTCAGGGTCTTTGGTCTCGGGTAGAATCTCTTCTACCGATAAATATTCTGGAACTGAGAGCGATATTCAATGCTCTCAAAGCTTGGCCTCAGCTAGCGAGGGCCAAGTTCATACATCAACCATCAGGGGGGAACAAGGAGTTCCCTAGCGATGGAAGAAGTGACCAAAATCATTCTATGGGCGGAGTCTCACTCCTGCCACCTGTCTGCTATCCACATCCCAGGAGTGGAAAATTGGGAAGCGGATTTTCTGAGTCGTCAGACATTGCATCCGGGGGAGTGGGAACTCCATCCGGAAATCTTTGCCCAAGTCACTCACCTGTGGGGCATTCCAGACATGGATCTGATGGCCTCTCGTCAGAACTTCAGAGTTCCTTACTACGGGTACAGATCCAGGGATCCCAAGGCGGCTCTAGTGGATGCACTAGTAGCACCTTGGACCTTCAAACTAGCTTATGTGTTCCCGCCGTTTCCTCTCATCCCCAGGCTGGTAGCCAGGATCAATCAGGAGAGGGCGTCGGTTATTTTGATAGCTCCTGCGTGGCCACGCAGGACTTGGTATGCAGATCTGGTGAATATGTCATCGGCTCCACCATGGAAGCTACCTTTGAGAGACCTTCTTGTTCTAGGTCCGTTCGACCCACTCCAGCTGACTGCTTGGAGATTGAACGCTTGATCTTATCAAAGCGAGGGTTCTCAGATTCTGTTATTAATACTCTTGTTCAGGCCTGAAAGCCTGTAACCAGAAAAATTACCACATAATTTGGTATATCTGTTGGTGTGAATCTGCAGGATTCCCTTGGGACAAGGTTAAGATTCCTAAGAGTCTATCCTTCCTTCGAGAAGGATTGGAAAAAGGATTATCTGCAAGTTCCTTGATGGGACAGATTTCTGCCTTGTCTGTGTTACTTCACAAAAAGCTGGCAGCTGTGCCAGATGTTCTAGCCTTTGTTCAGGCTCTGGTTAGAATCAAGCCTGTTTACAAAATTTTGACTCCTCCTTGGAGTCTCAACCTAGTTCTTTCAGTTCTTCAGGGGGTTCCGTTTGAACCCTTACATTCCGTTGATATTAAGTTATTATCTTGGAAAGTTTTGTTTTTGGTTGCAATTTCTTCTGCTAGAAGAGTTTCAGAATTATCTGCTCTGCAGTGTTCTTCTCCTTATCTGGTGTTCCATGCAGATAAGGTGGTTTTGCGTACTAAACCTGGTTTTCTTCCAAAAGTTGTTTCTAACAAAAACATTAACCAGGAGATAGTTGTGCCTTCTTTGTGTCCTAATCCAGTTTCAAAGAAGGAACGTTTGTTGCACAACTTGGATGTAGTTCGTGCTCTCAAATTTTACTTAGCAGCTACTAAGGATTTCAGACAAACTTTGTCTTTGTTTGTTGTTTATTCTGGTAAACGGAGAGGTCAAAAAGCAACTTCTACCTCTCTCTCCTTCTGGATTAAAAGCATTATCCGATTGGCTTATGAGACTGCCGGACGGCAGCCTCCTGAAAGAATCACAGCTCACTCCACTAGGGCTGTGGCTTCCACATGGGCCTTCAAGAACGAGGCTTCTGTTGATCAGATATGTAAGGCAGCGACTTGGTCTTCACTGCACACTTTTTCTAAATTTTACAAATTTGATACTTTTGCTTCTTCTGAGGCTATTTTTGGGAGAAAGGTTTTGCAAGCCGTGGTGCCTTCCATTTAGGTGACCTGATTTGCTCCCTCCCTTCATCCGTGTCCTAAAGCTTTGGTATTGGTTCCCACAAGTAAGGATGACGCCGTGGACCGGACACACCTATGTTGGAGAAAACAGAATTTATGTTTACCTGATAAATTACTTTCTCCAACGGTGTGTCCGGTCCACGGCCCGCCCTGGTTTTTTTAATCAGGTCTGATAATTTATTTTCTTTAACTACAGTCACCACGGTAACATATGGTTTCTCCTATGCAAATATTCCTCCTTAACGTCGGTCGAATGACTGGGGTAGGCGGAGCCTAGGAGGGATCATGTGACCAGCTTTGCTGGGCTCTTTGCCATTTCCTGTTGGGGAAGAGAATATCCCACAAGTAAGGATGACGCCGTGGACCGGACACACCGTTGGAGAAAGTAATTTATCAGGTAAACATAAATTCTGTTTTTAGGTTTATTTTTGTATACAAAATATCTAGTTTTGCTCTTTTAAACCTATTAAATGGGCGGAGCGTGGAAGGATATCAGTCCTCTTTATCTTATCACTATTTCTGTCTGTATACTAGAACCCAATACTTTAAGATAACAATTAAATATGAACATTTACTTATCTCTCCCACCTCCCACTGGGAGTGTAATGTATTCAGCTGGCTATGTTTACATAGCTTTTCTATAGCCAATACATAAGTATTGACATTTTCAGTATAGGTTTGGATAAAACAGGCAAAAGCAGATATTTCAAATGACAAAATAAATATGAAGAATCTATTTGTAAACAATTTAATACACTCTAGCCAATGAGAAGGGGCTTATATGTACAGCCACCAATCATCAATCTATTGGATAGTAAAAACAATTAGAAAGTTATTTAAAATCACATACTCTATCTGAACCATGAAAGAAAAATTTGGGTTTAATAGACTTTTCTATTTACTTTATTGTTTATCTTGTTGCAAAGCATACCTAGGTAGATTCAGGAGCATCAATATGTTAGATGGTGATTGGTCTCTTGTTCAGCTAGCTCCCAGTAGTGTATTGCTGCTCTGGGACGGACTTCCATGACTATGACACCTTTGCTAGGGTTATATTCATACAATAGGTGAGTTTTCCATTGAAAGTGTAGGGATGTTTTTGTTTTTTTTAAATCCTTTCCCGCCGGGACTAATTTGTCTATGCGATAGTTCATATGATCGTGTGATTTCAATTATGGTATCGAGTCAGGGGGGAGTGCCTATGATGCTAGACACCCCCTCCTGACTGCGATCCCATTTAGCAAGTCGCTATGGCTTCAGGACAGCACAACGGCTAGGACGTTCCATGCCGTACTAACGGCGCTAAAGCCCCGTGCAGTTAGGACAGCATGAAACATCCTAACAGCGGGAAAGGGTTAAAGATGTTGTTTTTCATAGTAAAATAAGACCACTGTTTTCAACATCTTTGTTTCTTTCAGAGAAATGGATCAGCCACTGGAGGCTGCACATGATGTCGGAGACCTTAATACCCCAGGACTACCTGAATCTACTAGACACTGTAACAAACATGCTGAGTCTGTCCCACTGCAGGAACAGGCAGAAGAGCAGAGTGTAGAGTCTTTACAAACTAAAATGACTACATATTGTGATAGTCAATACACAGAAAATAATGGAATTGCTCAACAGCACCTTAATACTGAAGGAAGAACAGAAAAGGATTTTGTTAATGGAAGTCTACTTGTGGAGTCTCTCTATCTGGATGCACTAAAGACTGAGATAGATCAGCCCCAGATTTCTTGTCCGTGCTTGGACCCTACAAGAGTAGAAACAAAATATTTGCTGAAAGAATTAGCGTTGAGGCAAGATGGTGAAAAAATTGCTACTATAAATGTTGAATTGCACCCAGTGCCACTGCCAATTGCTGATCAAGTAGACAGGCTCTCTCATATCCAGCTGAAAGCAGAAGATGATGCTAGACCTGGAGAACAGAACTCTCATGAAATTGAGAGTAGTTCCTCTCGGACCTTCAGGTATCTGGTGGAATTTAAGGAAAAAATGGGAGTGAATAGTCATGAGGGAAGGGTTGAGGAACCTGTATTGGAGTCATTTGTTCATCTTCTAGAAGAGAATGACATCATTGAGAAGGAATGTCCCATATGTACTGAGCATTATGATGCAGGACATCACAAGCAGTCTTTACTAAACTGTAGACATACTTTCTGTGACAACTGCATTAAAACTATCATGGACAAAGCAGGTCAGGCTGACATTGGACGTGTGAAGTGTCCAATATGTCGTCAGAAGACTCCAATACTTAAATGGGAAATTCGTAAACTGCAAGAGCAAATGATGGATAAAGACAGTAATGTTTGCCATCACCAGGTTTACATCCCAACTTCTGAACCAATCAGAAGACCAGGATTGTGTGGGGCATTGGAATTCAGATTTCATCAGCGCTTCCAAACACGCATGCTTCCATTTCCACCTTGCTTACGTTATCCAATTTGTTTCATCAACTGCATGCGTGCTCTTGAAGGACAATGTCACTTTTTGTATCTCTGTATGTTAGTCATCCTTTTCCTTGTGGAGTCAATGTGTTTTCTTCTTCTTTTGCTACCAATTTTTGTCCTGGTCTTGTTCATATTGTTGTTCAATTAACGACAACATTCCTTGGCCCAATATAATTGCTTTTGTCAAGAGCAACAATATAATGTATATTTTTTATTAAAAGATAAATTACATAATACATATTGTAAATTACTGTTAAGTTTATCTGTCTACAAAGAGTAGGTAATCCCCACATTTAAAGGGGGACAGTTGTGATTTAGACAGAACATACCATTTCCTTCTTAATATAAGGAAAGTCCACGGCTTCATTCCTTACTGTTGGGAAATACTGAACCTGGCCACCAGGATGAGGCAAAGAAACCCCAGCCAAAGGCTTAAATACCTCTCCCACTTCACCTGTCCCTCAGTAATTTGCCTTTCGTCACAGGAGGATGGCAGAGAAGTGTCAGAAGATTTTCAGAGTTGTTCCACAGGAGGGGTATATGCCCTTCAATATGCGACTGGAGTTTTAAGTAGTCTTGTCAGCCTCTCAGTGAGAGCATTGACAAAAGTTAGAGTCTGGAGATGCAGGGAGAGTCTTCCTGCGAACCCATCCAGACTGCCTGCTAACAGCTCCTTAAGCAACCAGTGTTGACGAGTTTCACTGTCTGCTTTTTCTTCACTCAAGTCCATGTCAAGAGCGATGCTACAAGACTGTCACACTTGAGAGGCTGTGTTTCTGTTCCACAGCACGGATTCTGGTAAGATTGTTTCAATTTTTACATATGTTGAAAATGCTGAAGACAGGGTTACAGTGTGGCTCCTTTTATATTAATAGAATCATGGGTTAATATCTCCTGAGTGTAGTTATTGAACAGTGGGGATTAATCAAATGTGATACTTTTTTTTTCACTCAAGTCCATGTCAAGAGCGATGCTACAAGACTGTCACACTTGAGAGGCTGTGTTTCTGTTCCACAGCACGGATTCTGGTAAGATTGTTTCAATTTTTACATATGTTGAAACTGCTGAAGACAGGGTCACAGTGTGGCTCCTTTTATATTAATAGAATCATGGGTTAATATCTCCTGAGTGTAGTTATTGAACAGTGGGGATTAATCAAATGTGATACTTTTATTGTATGCTGCTTTATGTGTGAGATTTTTTAGGTTCATAGACTGTTGTTATGCGGTAACGGAATATACATGTTTTTACTTTCACTTTGAACGCTGCGCAGCTTATAGCTTGGCATGCTTTTTCTCATAGCAGGGGCGGTCCTGCCTGTTGAGCCTGACCGAGCTAGCTGTCGGAGAAGACGTTTGTTTCTCTGTTTGCCTGGGTCTAGGAGGTGGTGAGTACCCCAGTCATTGGGAGTATAAAGGTGCTGTTTTGTGAGAAATAAAAAGATAATTTATTCTGTGTCCTACTGTTGTTAGGGCAAATTATGGAGGATTCTGATATGCTTGAGGGTGCTTCATCTATTCCTAATAGTAATACCTGTCTATATTGTGAGGAGGCCTTGGTATGCCCGCCCTCTCAACTATATTCCATATGCATCAACAAGATTATTATGTCTAAGAAGGATAACCCCTTTAGTGCTACTGAGCCGTCCACCTCTGAGGACGCGCCGTCCCGTGAGGTGCATACCCATCAGTCATCTCCATCATCACATGCAGCTTCCCGTAGCACACCTGATTCTCTATCTGGAGGGAGCCTTTTACCATCAGACTTTACTTTGCAGTTAAAGACGACGGTGTCTGAGGCTCTTAGTGCTTTACCTAGCCCTGCCAAGCGCACATGAAAGGTTAAACATAGCTCTCTAGTCCAGGGGACATCCAGTGATTTATTAGATGTGTTTGCCTTTCAAGTATCCAAGGATGGGTCACACTCTGAGTCTTCAGAGGGTGAACTTTCTGGATTGGAGTCTGCTACCTCTAGGCCTCCGGCTGCGGAGGAGCCAACCTTTAGATTTAAAATTGAACACTTACGTTTTCTTCTAAAGGAGGTTCCAGAGGCCAAGTTGCCTGATGAACCTTTGATCCCTAAATTAGACAGAGTGTACAAGGACAGTGTAGTGCCGCTACCTTTTCCTGTACCTGTAAAAATGGCGAACATTAATAAGAACGAGTAGGGTAGAATTGGATCTTCCTTTTCCCCTTCGTTTGACTTTAAAAAATTATTCTCGATCCCGGACTCTCAGCTGGAGTTGTGGGGTCCCGTCCCTAAGGTGGATGGCGCTATCTCCACGTTAGCTAAGCGTACTTCTATCCCTCTTGAGGATAGCTCGTCATTTAGACAGCCGATGGATAAGGAGATGGAATCTTTTCTCAAAAAAATGTTTCAGCATACAGGATACTTATTTTAACCGGCAGCGGCTGTTGCCTTGGTTGCTGGAGCTGCGGCCTACTGGTGCAACTCCTTAGCGGATTTGATCGAGGTAAAGGGTCCCCTTGATGTTATCCAAGAAAGAATTAAAGCATTGAGAATTTCTAATTTTTTTATCTGTGATGCAAACATGCAGATTATTTGCCTGAATGCTAAGAGCTCTGGTTTCTCTGCGGACATGACTTCTAAGTCTAGACTACTTTCCCTCCCCTTTAAGGGAAATATTTTATTTGGTCCAGGCCTGGACTCCATTATCTCTACGGTTACAGAGGGCAAGGGTGCCTTCCTACCGCAGGATAAAAAGAAGAAATCTAAGGGACAAGGATCTAATTTTCATTCCTTTCGTTCTGAAAAGTCCCAACGTCAGCAGTCCTCCTCTAAGCCTGAGCAAACCAAGAGCACTTGGAAGCCGGCTTAATCCTGGAATAAATCCAAGCATAACAAGAAGCTCGCTGAGAACAAGTCGGCATGAAGGGGCGGCACCCGATCCAGTTTTCAGATGCTTGGTTCAGGAATGTGCAGGATCCATGGGTCTGTCCTCATTAGGGGTCATTGTCCCGGTTCCTATCGCAGAAAGAGGTTTGGGATACTATTTAAACCTGTTCGTGGTCTTAAAGAAGAAGGGAACTTTCCACCTGATTCTGGACCTAAAGTGTTTAAACAAGTTTCTAAATGCCCCCTTGTTCAAGATGGAGACAATAAGTTCCATCCTTCCTCTAGTTCAAGAAGGACAGTTCATGACCACTATAGATCTGAAGGATGCCTACCTTCACGTTCCAATCCACAGGGACCACTTCCAGTTCCTAAGATTTGCGTTCCTGGATCAGCACTTCCAGTTCATTGCACTTCCGTTTGGTCTAGCTACTGCTCCACACATTTTTACAAAGGTTCTAGGGACTCTCCTGACTGTCGCCAGAACCCAAGGTATAGCAGTAGCTCCCTACTTGGACGTGGTTCATGCCTTGAAGTTTTATCTTCAGGCTGCTAAGGATTTTAGACAATTTTCTTACTTGTTTGTTGCCTATTCTGGGAAGCGTAAGGGTCAGAAGGTCTCTTCGACTTCCCTATCTTTTTGGTTTACGAGTCTTATCCGCTTAGCTTATGAGACAGCGGGACATAAACCTCCTCAGATAATTACAGCTCATTCTACTAGAGCAGTGGCTTCCTCTTGGGCCTTTAAGAACAAGGCCTCTATGGATCAGATTTGTAAGGCGGCTACCTGGTCCTCTTTACACACTTTTTCTAAATTTTACAAGTTTTATGTTTTTGCTTCAGCTGAAGCAGCCTTCGGGAGAAAGGTTTTGCAGGCTGTGGTGCCCTCAGATTAGGGTCCGCCTCTCTTTTTGTCCCTCCCGTTATCATTCAGTGTTCTCTAGAGCTTTGGTCTAAGTTTCCCAACAGTAAGGAATGAAGCCATGGACTCTCCTTTTATTAAGAAGGAAAACATAAATTATGCTTACCAGATAATTTAAATTCCTTCTGTATAAGGAGAGGCCACGGCCCCCGCCCATGTTCTCTGATGGATGACCCCCTAAATTTATATTTCTCTTCTGGCAACATTTATACACTGATATTTCTCCTACTGTTCCTTGTTCCCTCGGCAGAATGACTGGGGGTTAGGGGAAGTGGGAGAGGTATTTAAGCCTTTCCTGAGGAACAACTCCGAAAATCTTCTGACACTTCTCTGCCATCCTCCTGTGACGAAAGGCAAATAATTACTGGGGGATAGGGGAAGTGGGAGAGGTATTTAAGCCTTTGGCTGGGGTGTCTTTGCCTCCTCCTGGTGGCCAGGTTCAGTATTTCCTAACAGTAAGGAATGAACCCGTGGACTCTCTTTATACAGAAGGAAATGGAATTATCTGGTAAGCATAATTTATGTTTTTAAACAACTTTCCAATTTACTTCTATTATTTAATTTGCTTCCTTCTCTTGTTATCCTTTGCTGAAAGGTTTATCTAGGAAAGCTCAGGAGCAGCAAAGAACCTAGATTCTAGCTGCTGATTGGTGGCTGCATATATATACCGATTGTCATTGGCCCATCCATGTGTTCATTTAGAAACCAGTAGTGCATTGCTGCTCCTTCAACAAATGATACATAGAGAATGACACAAATTTGATAATAGAAGTAAACTGGAAAGTTGTTTAAAATTGTATGTTCTACCTAAATCAGGAAATTATTTTTTGGGGTTTCATGTCCCTTTAATTGGAGAGAAATAACTCAAAAAATGGGGGGAGGGGGATAACATTAAATCGTAATTTAGGTGTCTCTCCTTAACATCCATAATCCTGCATAGCTATATAAACAGCTTTCAAGATAAAATTTGCCTTTCCAAAATAATCTGAGGGACCTTGCTGCACTGGTGAACTTTCTTAGATTTCATTACAGAGAGTCTTAGATGATCACACCCTAGAATGTCTAGTGTAGCCTCATACAGAGTGGATATGCTCTGATGAACTGTCCGTGAGACAGGAAACGCGTCAGCAGTGGAGATTTCTATGTGCTGTGCCAGGTCTGTTTTAACGAACTGAATAAAATGACATTTTAATATATACAATCATCTCTCTCTTCTATTCCTAACAACTGAACTGTGAATTTTGTGGGATATCAAGGGGCCAGATTTGTATACGTTCTAGGAGAGAGACATGCTGGGGGATGTATTTAATATTCATCATTGCATTATGGGATATGTAGTGGGAGGGACTTAGCACCCTAGAATGTATTATCAAGAGCTATGATTAAAGGGTCAGTAAACCTTAAAAAAAATGTTATATAATTCTGCACATAGTGCAGAATTATATAACATTACATTAGCCAAACGTTTTAAATCATAATATTGCCTTTTTATTTTTAAAAAATATCGCCGTTTTACAGACCCGCTCTCTGGGCTCTGCTGAGCGGGTCTGTTGTTTTTACTGAGCGCATCGGGCCAGCTGTATAGTCACAGCCCGGCCCGACCGCGCCATTAGACACAATGCAGCTCGCTCCTGCTCTGTCTGACAGCGGGAGCGAGCTGCATTGTGTCTAATGGCGCGGTCGGGCCGGGCTGTGACTATACAGCTGGCCCGATGCGCTCAGTAAAAACAACAGACCCGCTCAGCAGAGCCCAGAGAGCGGGTCTGTAAAACGGCGATATTTTTTAAAAATAAAAAGGCAATATTATGATTTAAAACGTTTGGCTAATGTAATGTTATATAATTCTGCACTATGTGCAGAATTATATAACATTTTTTTTAAGGTTTACTGTCCCTTTAAGTGTATATCACTCTACAGTTGAAAACACCTGCAGATTTTGTATAGTAGAGTGGGATTTACCCAGTTTACAGATCTTTGCTCAGAGACAGAAATTATAATTACCATCTTGAAACACCGTCACAGGAACCAGATTATGTTTAAAAGGTTGTACAGCCATCAGCTCAAAACCAAAATAGTATCCTACCCCTAGGCAGAATACATTTGTAATATTTAAACTGTTTAAAGTATCAGACAAGAGTAGATATTGCAGCTCTGGAGCTGGTATAGATCTTGTCTGACACGTTAAGTCTGTGCAGGCCATCACTTACATATTAAATATTGGGAAAAGGCACACTTAACCCCTTAGTGACCACAGCACTTTTCCATTTTCTGACCGTTTGGGACCAAGGCTTTTTTTACATTTCTGCAATGTTTGTGTTTAGCTGTAATTTTCATCTTACTTATTTACTGTACCCACACATATTATATACCGTTTTTCTCGCCATTAAATGGACTTTCTAAAGATACCATTATTTTCATCATCCTATATTATAAAAGGCCAAGTGTGTTTGTCTGAAGCTGTCATGCGCAGTAGGACAAACACACTTGGTCTTAGATTGACCTCCTCGCACGCGCACCTCCGTAATTTAAGCAGCAGCGCGTGAGACAGCTGACTTCAGACCTGTCACCTGGACCTTTACAGTGGCGCACACACCTGGCTTTACATTTAGTCCTCACGCATGAGACAGCTGAGAATAGACCTCGCACGCGCACCTCCGCAATTTAAACAGCAGCGCAAGACAGCTGACTCCAGACCCTGGACCTTTACAGTGGCGCGAGTAGTCGCGTGAGGATCAGTTACAAGCGTCTGGCTGTCATGAGGAACGGGTCGGGCTAAGGCGCGAGGCTTTAAAAAGTTAATAAAAGAGCGCAACGCTCCGCTATACCTCACACATGAATTAAAAGCTCAGTACTTATGTTAAAAAAAATAATAATACCTGCTGGCTTAATAGGCTCATAAAAGAGCCCAAAACTGTGCTACACAGCACATGAGAGAGGGGAGAGAGAGAGAGAGGGGAGAGAGAGAGAGAGAGGGGAGAGAGAGAGAGAGAGAGAGGGGAGAGAGAGAGAGAGAGAGAGAGGGGAGAGAGAGAGAGGGGGGAGAGAGAGGGGGGGGGAGAGAGAGATAGAGGGGAGAGAGAGAGATAGAGGGGAGAGGGGGAGAGAGAGATAGAGGAGAGAGAGGGGAGAGGGGGAGAGAGAGATAGAGGAGAGGGGGAGAGAGAGGGAAGAGAGAGAGGGGGGGAGAGAGAGAGAGAGGGGGAGAGAGAGATAGAGGAGAGGGGGGGAGAGAGAGGGGAGGGGGAGAGAGAGGGGAGGGAGAGAGAGGAGAGAGAGGGAGAGAGAGAGAGAAGGGGGGAGAGAGAGATAGAGGGGAGAGAGAGGGGGGGAGAGAGAGATAGAGGGGAGAGAGAGGGGGAGAGGGGGAGAAGAGAGAGGGAGAGAGAGAGAGGGGAGAGAGAGAGCGCAAAAGAGAGGGGGGAGAGAGAGCACAAAAGAGAGGGGGAGAGAGAGCTCAAAAGAGAGGGGGAGAGAGAGCGCAAAAGAGAGGGGGAGAGAGAGCTCAAAAGAGAGGGGGAGAGAGAGCTCAAAAGAGAGGTGGAGAGAGAGAGCTCAAAAGAGAGGTGGAGAGAGAGAGCTCAAAAGAGAGGGGGAAAGAAAGCTCAAAAGAGATGGGGGAGAGAGAGAGCAAAAGAGAGGGGGAGGGAGAGAGCGCAAGGGGTGGGACCGCTGTACCCTGCACAAAATGGCCCGTGTGAACGGGCTTTAGGACTAGTATCTTATACTTTACTATAAAAAAAAATTATAAAATATGATGGAAAAAAATACACTTTTTCTAACTTTGACCCCCAAAATCTGTTACACATCTACAACCACCAAAAAACACCCATGGTAAATAGTTTCTAAATTTTGTCCTGAGTTTAGAAATACCCAATTTTTACATGTTCTTTGCTTTTTTTGCAAGTTATAGGGCAATAAGTACAAGTAGCACTTTGCTATTTCATGTCTGGAATCCCTGAATATCCCTTGACATGTATATATATTTTTTTTAGAAGACAACCCAAAGTATTGATTTAGGCCCATTTTGGTATATTTCATGCCACCATTTCACCGCCAAATGCAATAAAAAAAAAAACAATTTGTTCACTTTTTCACAAACTTTAGGTTTCTAACTGAAATTATTTACAAACAACTTGTGCAATTATGGCACAAATGGTTGTAAATGCTTCTCTGGGATCCCCTTTGTTCAGAAATAGCAGACATTTTATGACTGTGGCATTACTTTTTGGTAATTAAAAGGCCGCTAAATGCTGCTGCACACCACACTTGTATTATGCCCAGCAGTGAAGGGCTTAATTAGGTAGCTTGTAGGAAGCGTGTAGGGTTAATTTAAGCTTTAGTGTAGTGTAGTAAACAACCCAAAGTATTGATCTAGGCCCACTTTGATATATTTCATGCCACCATTTCACCGCCAAATTCGATCAAATAAAAAAAATTAACTTTTTCACTAACTTTGGGTTTCTCACTGAAATTATTTACAAACAGCTTGTGCAATTATGGTACAAATGGTTGTAAATGCTTCACTGGGATCCCCTTTGTTCAGAAATAGACATATATGTCTTTGGCATTGCTTTTTGGTAATTAGAAGGCCGCTAAATGCCGCTGCGCACCACACTTGTAATATACCCAGCAGTGACGGGGTTAATTAGGTAGCTTGTAGGGAGCTTGAAGGGTTAATTTTAGCTTTAGTGTAGAGATCAGCCTCCCACCTGACACATCCCAACCCATGATCCCTCTCAAACAGCTCTCATCCCTCCCCCACCCCACAATTGTCCCTGCCATCTTAAGTACCAGCAGAAAGTCTGTCAGTACTAAAATAAAAGGCCTTTTTTCATTTCATTTAAAAAATAAATAAATATATATATATATATATATATATATATTCTGCTGTGTATAATCTCTCCTTAGCCCCCAACCTCATTGATTCTAACCCTCCCCCCACTAACTATTTCCCACCATTTTGGGTACTGGCAGCTATCTGCCAGTACCCACTTTGCACTTAAATGTGTGTTGTTGTTTTTTTTTTAAACAACCACTTTTTTTCTGTAGTGTAGCTGCCCCCCCCCTACACCTCCCCCTCCTAGATCTATTTTTAAAAAATATTTCCCCCCTCCTCTCCCACCCACCACTCTCTCCCACCATTTTAAAATTGTTAACCCCGGATCGCACCCACACGTTCACGCACCCGGCAATCTTTCCCGACTGCTGGCCGGAAGATTGCCAGAGATGGGCCACCCACCTGCCTCCCTGCAGCTGCTCCCACCCACCAATGATCGGCACCTTCGCTGGCCGATGCAGAGAGGGCCACAGAGTGGCCCTCTCTGCATCAGTGTGCCAAAAAAGGTATTGCAGTGATGCCTCAATATTAAGAGCTTCAAACCTTAGAGGACGTGCCAGGCACGTCCTTGATCGTTAAGAGATTAAAGAAATACTGAACCCAATTTCATGGTTCAGATAGAGCATGCGATTTTAAACAACTTTCTAATTTACTCCTATTATCATGTTTTCTTCATTCTCTTGCTATCCTTATTTGAAAAAACAGGAATTTAAACTACATTAAGCGTACATTTAGACACCAATCAGCAACCAAAAATGGGCCGGCTACTTAGCTTAGATTCCTGCTTTTTAAAATAAAGATAGCAAGATAATGAAGAAAATTTGATAATTGGAGTAAATTAGAAAGTTGCTTAACCCCTTAAGGACCACAGCACTTTTCCATTTTCTGTCCGTTTGGGACCAAGGCTATTTTTAAATTTTTGCTGTGTTTGTGTTTAGCTGTAATTTCCCTCTTACTCATTTACTGTACCCACACATATTATATACAGTTTTTCTCGCCATTAAATAGACTTTCTAAAGATATACCATTATTTTCATCATATCTTATAATTTACTATAAATAAATTATAAAATACGAGGGGAAAAATGGAAAAAAACACACTTTTTCTAACTTTGACCCCCAAAATCTGTTACACATCTACAACCACCAAAAACCCCCATGCTAAATAGTTTCTAAATTTTGTTTAGAAATACCCAATGTTTACATGTTCTTTGCTTTTTTTGCAAGTTATAGGGCAATAAGTACAAGTAGCACTTTGCTATTTCCAAACCACTTTTTTTTTCAAGATTAGCGCTAGTTACATTGGGACACTGATATCTGTCAGGAATCCCTGAATATCCCTAGAGCTTGGGTATTTGTTCTCACAAGTAATGAATGAAGCCGTGGACTCTCCTCCCCTTTAGATGGAAAATATATATTATTCTTACCTGATAATGTAATTTCCAGCGCGGGGAGGAGAGTCCACCGCTCCCGCACGTTGCCCCGGTGGCCGAATCTAAATTTCGTTTTTTGTTCTTCTGGCACCATTTATACCCTGATATTTCTCCTACTGTTCCTTGTTTCCTTGGCAGAATAACTGGGGGATGAGGGAAGTGGGGGAGGTATTTAAGCCTTTGGCTGTGGTGTCTTTGCCTCCTCCTGGTGGCCAGGTTCTTATTTCCCACAAGTAATGAAAGAAGCCGTGGACTCTCCTCCCCACGATGGAAATGAAATTATCAGGTAAGCATAATTTATATTATATATCTATATTATATATATGATATATAATATATATATATTATATTATATTATAATATATATAATATATAATATAAGTCCACGAATAAGGAAGGCACTCTCTGGATTTGAAAGTGGGTATAATTTAATCCCAAGTGATGTTTTAGGGTTTTACCCCCGTCTTCAGATCAACAACAAAACCAAACAATAAAGCAAACATTTATATCCTACTTACCCCCTAAACACCCAGTGCATGAGTAAGACACGGCTGGCGTGAGGCACTGTGCGTGCGTCATCAGGCAGCGCCCGTTGCTAAGCAACCTGTTGTGTAAACTAAAAATACAAAGTCACAGAAAGACTACGCATCTAACAAGGAAAGATACTGGGAACCTAATACACCTATCTCTTGCTATAGCTAATAGATACTCAAGAATGGAAACAGAAGCCTAGAACATCACACAGAAAAAAGCGACCTATAAGTAGCCTAATACAGACTTTACTACCATGCTATGAAATGGTGATGTAAGCTGTTTCAACACAGCCCATAGTACATACAATATACTCCGTATGATCTAATGCACAGCTATATAAAGAGAGAAAAAATAGAAGGAAAATAAAAAATAAAAATAGTAATAAAAAAGCCAAAAAAATAATATTAATAAAAGAACAAACAATGAGCAAAAATCATAACAAAAATAAAGGAAAAATAGAAAAGAACAATATAGAAAAAATAATATTAAATAAAAATAATAAAGAGAGGCAACATCCTTATTAAGCTGACTGTCTAGTTATTTAGTAAAAAAAGGCTAAATCAAAGGAAGCTATGCCATTCTAATTTGGTGTTTAATTCCTTTGGAATTAGTGTCTCCAGTTCATATGTCCATCTCGTTTCTTTCTGAAGAAGCAACCGGTTTCTGTCCCCTCCCCTCTTCATGGGAGGTACGTAGTCGATAATTGTGTATCTGAGATCAGAAACATTATGTCTGCACTGGAGGAAATGGCGTGCTACCGGCTGGTCTGATTTCTGATTTTTTATAGCCTGTCTTATAGCACTCCTGTGATTGGCCATACGCATCCTCAGGTTATCTATTGTTTTATCCCAAGTAAAAAAGACTATACGGACAGTGTAACAAATAGATATCAGGTTAGTGCAGGTTACTCTGTGTCTTAGAAAATACTTTTTTTTATGCCTAGGATGGTTAAAATATTTCCCCATTATCATCTTGTTACAAGTGGTACATCCACTGCAACGGAAACATCCTGGCTTATTCTTAGCAAGCCAATTTGTGGAGTAGCAATGTGAAGGATCGGTCATTTGAAGGCTGTCTTTTAATGATTTACCTTTCCAGTAGCCTATTCTTGGTGCTCCCATGTTCTTAAAGGGTAGCGACTCATCACTTTGCAACATACTCCAATTGATCTTTAATATAGAGTTGAACCTGTTTTTATCCGCGGCATAAGTGGTTAGGAAGGTCATTCTTTTTCCAGTCTCCTGAGACCCCTCTTCCATAGGATCAGCATTAAACCTTTGATCTGCAGCCAACATTTCATTTCTTTCATGTAATTAGCAAGAGTCCATGAGCTAGTGACGTATGGGATATACATTCCTACCAGGAGGGGCAAAGTTTCCCAAACCTCAAAATGCCTATAAATACACCCCTCACCACACCCACAATTCAGTTTTACAAACTTTGCCTCCGATGGAGGTGGTGAAGTAAGTTTGTGCTAGATTCTACGTTGATATGCGCTCCGCAGCAAGTTGGAGCCCGGTTTTCCTCTCAGCGTGCAGTGAATGTCAGAGGGATGTGAGGAGAGTATTGCCTATTTGAATGCAGTGATCTCCTTCTACGGGGTCTATTTCATAGGTTCTCTGTTATCGGTCGTAGAGATTCATCTCTTACCTCCCTTTTCAGATCGACGATATACTCTTATATATACCATTACCTCTGCTGATTCTCGTTTCAGTACTGGTTTGGCTTTCTACAAACATGTAGATGAGTGTCCTGGGGTAAGTAAATCTTATTTTCTGTGACACTCTAAGCTATGGTTGGGCACTTTGTTTATAAAGTTCTAAATATATGTATTCAAACATTTATTTGCCTTGACTCAGAATGTTCAACTTTCCTTATTTTTCAGACAGTCAGTTTCATATTTGGGATAATGCATTTGATTTAATCATTTTTTCTTACCTTCAAAAATTTGACTTTTTTCCCTGTGGGCTGTTAGGCTCGCGGGGGCTGAAAATGCTTCATTTTATTGCGTAATTCTTGGCGCGGACTTTTTTGGCGCAAAAATTCTTTTCCGTTTCCGGCGTCATACGTGTCGCCGGAAGTTGCGTCATTTTTTGACGTTATTTTGCGCCAAAAGTGTCGGCGTTCCGGATGTGGCATCATTTTTGGCGCCAAAAAGCATTTAGGCGCCAAATAATGTGGGCGTCTTATTTGGCGCTAAAAAATATGGGCGTCGCTTTTGTCTCCACATTATTTAAGTCTCATTTTTCATTGCTTCTGGTTGCTAGAAGCTTGTTCTTTGGCATTTTTTCCCATTCCTGAAACTGTCATTTAAGGAATTTGATCAATTTTGCTTTATATGTTGTTTTTTCTCTTACATATTGCAAGATGTCTCACGTTGCATCTGAGTCAGAAGATACTACAGGAAAATCGCTGTCTAGTGCTGGATCTACCAAAGCTAAGTGTATCTGTTGTAAACTTTTGGTAGCTATTCCTCCAGCTGTTGTTTGTATTGATTGTCATGACAAACTTGTTAAAGCAGATAATATTTCCTTTAGTAAAGTACCATTGCCTGTTGCAGTTCCTTCAACATCTAAGGTGCAGAATGTTCCTGATAACATAAGAGATTTTGTTTCTGAATCCATAAAGAAGGCTATGTCTGTTATTTCTCCTTCTAGTAAACGTAAAAAATCTTTTAAAACTTCTCTCCCTACAGATGAATTTTTAAATGAACATCATCATTCTGATTCTGATGACTCTTCTGGTTCAGAGGATTCTGTCTCAGAGGTTGATGCTGATAAATCTTCATATTTATTTAAAATGGAATTTATTCGTTCTTTACTTAAAGAAGTTCTAATTGCTTTAGAAATAGAGGATTCTGGTCCTCTTGATACTAATTCTAAACGTTTGGATAAGGTATTTAAATCTCCTGTGGTTATTCCAGAAGTTTTTCCTGTTCCTAATGCTATTTCTGCAGTAATTTCCAAAGAATGGGATAAATTGGGTAATTCATTTACTCCTTCTAAACGTTTTAAGCAATTATATCCTGTGCCGTCTGACAGATTAGAATTTTGGGACAAAATCCCTAAAGTTGATGGGGCTATTTCTACCCTTGCTAAACGTACTACTATTCCTACGTCAGATGGTACTTCGTTTAAGGATCCTTTAGATAGGAAAATTGAATCCTTTCTAAGAAAAGCTTATCTGTGTTCAGGTAATCTTCTTAGACCTGCTATATCTTTGGCTGATGTTGCTGCAGCTTCAACTTTTTGGTTGGAAACCTTAGCGCAACAAGTAACACATCATGATTCTCATGATATTATTATTCTTCTTCAGCATGCTAATAATTTTATCTGTGATGCCATCTTTGATATTATCAGAGTTGATGTCAGGTTTATGTCTCTAGCTATTTTAGCTAGAAGAGCTTTATGGCTTAAGACTTGGAATGCTGATATGGCTTCTAAATCAACTCTACTTTCCATTTCTTTCCAGGGTAACAAATTATTTGGTTCTCAGTTGGATTCTATTATTTCAACTGTTACTGGTGGGAAAGGAACCTTTTTACCACAGGATAAAAAATCTAAGGGTAAAAACAGAGCTAATAATCGTTTTCGTTCCTTTCGTTTCAACAAAGAACAAAAACCTGATCCTTCATCCTCAGGAGCAGTTTCAGTTTGGAAACCATCTCCAATCTGGAATAAATCCAAGCCAGCCAGAAAGGCAAAGCCTGCTTCTAAGTCCACATGAAGGTGCGGCCCTCATTCCAGCTCAGCTGGTAGGGGGCAGGTTACGTTTTTTCAAAGAAATTTGGATCAATTCTGTTCACAATCTTTGGATTCAGAACATTGTTTCAGAAGGGTACAGAATTGGTTTCAAGATGAGACCTCCTGCAAAGAGATTTTTTCTTTCCCGTGTCCCAGTAAATCCAGTAAAAGCTCAAGCATTTCTGAATTGTGTTTCAGATCTAGAGTTGACTGGAGTAATTATGCCAGTTCCAGTTCAGGAACAGGGGATGGGGTTTTATTCAAATCTCTTCATTGTACCAAAGAAGGAGAATTCCTTCAGACCAGTTCTGGATCTAAAAATATTGAATCGTTATGTAAGGATACCAACGTTCAAGATGGTAACTGTAAGGACCATCTTGCCTTTTGTTCAGCAAGGGAATTATATGTCCACAATAGATTTACAGGATGCATATCTGCATATTCCGATTCATCCGGATCATTATCGGTTCCTGAGATTCTCTTTTCTGGACAAGTATTACCAGTTTGTGGCTCTGCCGTTTGGCCTTGCTACAGCTCCAAGAATTTTTACAAAGGTTCTCGGTGCCCTTCTGTCTGTAATCAGAGAACAGGGTATTGTGGTATTTCCTTATTTGGACGATATCTTGGTACTTGCTCAGTCTTTACATTTAGCAGAATTTCATACGAATCGACTTGTGTTGTTTCTTCAAGATCATGGTTGGAGGATCAATTTACCAAAAAGTTCATTGATTCCTCAGACAAGGGTAACCTTTCTGGGTTTCCAAATAGATTCAGTGTCCATGACTCTGTCTTTAACAGACAAGAGGCGTCTAAAACTGATGGCAGCTTGTCGAAACCTTCAGTCACAATCATTCCCTTCGGTAGCCTTATGCATGGAAATTCTAGGTCTTATGACTGCTGCATCGGACGCGATCCCCTTTGCTCGTTTTCACATGCGACCTCTTCAGCTTTGTATGCTGAATCAATGGTGCAAGGATTACACAAAGATATCTCAATTAATATCTTTAAAACCGATTGTTCGACACTCTCTAACGTGGTGGACAGATCACCATCGTTTAATTCAGGGGGCTTCTTTTTTGCTTCCGACCTGGACTGTAATTTCAACAGATGCAAGTCTCACAGGTTGGGGAGCTGTGTGGGGATCTCTGACGGCACAAGGAGTTTGGGAATCTCAGGAGGTGAGATTACCGATCAATATTTTGGAACTCCGTGCAATTTTCAGAGCTCTTCAGTTTTGGCCTCTTCTGAAGAGAGAATCGTTCATTTGTTTTCAGACAGACAATGTCACAACTGTGGCATACATCAATCATCAAGGAGGAACTCACAGTCCTCTGGCTATGAAAGAAGTATCTCGAATTTTGGTTTGGGCGGAATCCAGCTCCTGTCTAATCTCTGCGGTTCATATCCCAGGTGTAGACAATTGGGAAGCGGATTATCTCAGTCGCCAAACGTTGCATCCGGGCGAATGGTCTCTTCACCCAGAGGTATTTCTTCAGATTGTTAAAATGTGGGAACTTCCAGAAATAGATCTGATGGCGTCTCATCTAAACAAGAAACTTCCCAGGTATCTATCCAGATCCCGGGATCCTCAGGCGGAGGCAGTGGATGCATTATCACTTCCTTGGAAGTATCATCCTGCCTATATCTTTCCGCCTCTAGTTCTTCTTCCAAGAGTAATCTCCAAGATTCTGAAGGAATGCTCGTTTGTTCTGCTGGTAGCTCCGGCATGGCCTCACAGGTTTTGGTATGCGGATCTTGTCCGGATGGCCTCTTGCCAACCGTGGACTCTTCCGTTAAGACCAGACCTTCTGTCACAAGGTCCTTTTTTCCATCAGGATCTGAAATCCTTAAATTTAAAGGTATGGAGATTGAACGCTTGATTCTTGGTCAAAGAGGTTTCTCTGACTCTGTGATTAATACTATGTTACAGGCTCGTAAATCTGTATCTAGAGAGATATATTATAGAGTCTGGAAGACTTATATTTCTTGGTGTATTTCTCATCATTTTTCTTGGCATTCTTTTAGAATTCCGAGAATTTTACAGTTTCTTCAGGATGGTTTAGATAAAGGTTTGTCCGCAAGTTCCTTGAAAGGACAAATCTCTGCTCTTTCTGTTCTTTTTCACAGAAAGATTGCTATTCTTCCTGATATTCATTGTTTTGTACAAGCTTTGGTTCGTATAAAACCTGTCATTAAGTCAATTTCTCCTCCTTGGAGTTTAAATTTGGTTCTGGGGGCTCTTCAAGCTCCTCCGTTTGAACCTATGCATTCATTGGACATTAAATTACTTTCTTGGAAAGTTTTGTTCCTTTTGGCCATCTCTTCTGCCAGAAGAGTTTCTGAATTATCTGCTCTTTCTTGTGAGTCTCCTTTTCTGATTTTTCATCAGGATAAGGCGGTGTTGCGAACTTCTTTTGAATTTTTACCTAAAGTTGTGAATTCCAACAACATTAGTAGAGAAATTGTGGTTCCTTCATTATGTCCTAATCCTAAGAATTCTAAGGAGAAATCGTTGCATTCTTTGGATGTTGTTAGAGCTTTGAAATATTATGTTGAAGCTACTAAATCTTTCAGAAAGACTTCTAGTCTATTTGTTATCTTTTCCGGTTCTAGAAAAGGCCAGAAAGCTTCTGCCATTTCTTTGGCATCTTGGTTGAAATCTTTAATTCATCTTGCCTATGTTGAGTCGGGTAAAACTCCGCCTCAGAGAATTACAGCTCATTCTACTAGGTCAGTTTCTACTTCCTGGGCGTTTAGGAATGAAGCTTCGGTTGATCAGATTTGCAAAGCAGCAACTTGGTCCTCTTTGCATACTTTTACTAAATTCTACCATTTTGATGTATTTTCTTCTTCTGAAGCAGTTTTTGGTAGAAAAGTACTTCAGGCAGCGGTTTCAGTTTGAATCTTCTGCTTATGTTTTTCGTTAAACTTTATTTTGGGTGTGGATTATTTTCAGCAGGAATTGGCTGTCTTTATTTTATCCCTCCCTCTCTAGTGACTCTTGTGTGGAAAGATCCACATCTTGGGTAATCATTATCCCATACGTCACTAGCTCATGGACTCTTGCTAATTACATGAAAGAAAACATAATTTATGTAAGAACTTACCTGATAAATTCATTTCTTTCATATTAGCAAGAGTCCATGAGGCCCGCCCTTTTTTTGTGGTGGTTATGATTTTGTATAAAGCACAATTATTACAATTCCTTATTTTATATGCTTTCGCACTTTTTTATCACCCCACTTCTTGGCTATTCGTTAAACTGAATTGTGGGTGTGGTGAGGGGTGTATTTATAGGCATTTTGAGGTTTGGGAAACTTTGCCCCTCCTGGTAGGAATGTATATCCCATACGTCACTAGCTCATGGACTCTTGCTAATATGAAAGAAATTAATTTATCAGGTAAGTTCTTACATAAATTATGTTTTTTCAATGCTTGATTGTGATATCACCTTTCCTTAAAGCGTTGTTGCATCTCTCCCTGTTGTCTCATAGCCATGTCCTTTTTAGTATTGTTCCTCAGGACTCTCGTGAACTGTGATTTGGGGAGTGCTTTTTTCACAGCTGGCGGATGACAGCTTGAAGCCTGAAGCAGGGAATTCCTGTCTGTAGGTTTTTTTGTAGAGAGTACTATGCAATATGCCATTTTCTTTGAACATTTTCAAATCCAGAAATTCAATTTCTTTATCATGCCAGTTTATTTTTTAATTTCAGTGTCTAGCTGCTGGTTAAGCTCGATAAACCATTCCTGCAGTGATACAGCTGTACCCCTCCAAACTATAAGGAGGTCATCGATATATCTTTTAAAAAAGAGAAAACTCGGATTCGTAAAAGCATTTGTTTTATTGACCTCAAATTCATCCATAAATAAGTTTGCGTATGATGGGTCCACACTGGACCCCATAGCTGTCCCGGTTAGTTGTAAGAAAAATTGCCCTTCAAAACGAAAGTAATTCTTGCGGAGGCAGCATTCTAGTAGCTCCAGCACAAACTCTGCAGGTAGTCCTATGTATGGACATCTTAAAGGGACATTAAACACTAAATACATGTTAGAAAGAATGATGCATTCAAAGAAAAGATTAGTCCATGACTAACATGTAGATGTATTTTTAAGTTTCATTAGTTGTTTAAAAAGTGACAAAACAAGTGTAAAGTTTTAGTGTCTATAAAATACTGGGAGCTGCCATGTTGTAACTTGTGTTACCTTCTCTGCTGTGGCCAATTAGGGACAGTTATAAATAGGTCACTAGAGTGTGCAGCCAATGGTTGTGCTGGATTTAACAGTGTTCTGCACTTCCATTTCTAACAGGAACTGAAAAACTCACAATTTCAGAATGGAATTACAGGCAAAGAGGACAAAATAAATAATGAAAGTATATTGCAGAGTTGTTTTATATACACAATTTATCATTTTATATTACCATCTCAAAGTGTTTAATGTCCCTTTAATAGCTGTTTATGCACGGCATACAATCCCTCGTTGTCCGGTATCACAGTATATAAGCTAGTGACATCCAGTGTCACTAGCAATTCATATTGAATTTGAGGCCGCGAGAAGCCACACCCCAATTTTTTTTATAGTAAATTAAGATATGATGAAAATAATGGTATCTTTAGAAAGTCCATTTAATGGTGAGAAAAATGGTAAAAATGTAAAAATAGTCCTGGTCCTTAAAGGGACAGTCTACACCAGAATTTGTATTGTTTTAAAAGATAGATAATCTCTTTATTACCCATTCCCCAGTTTTGCATAACCAACACGGTTATATTAATAAACTTTTTACCTCTGTGATTATCGATTATGTTTCAGTTAATTACAAATATCAAATCTTTTCATTGTCCCTAGTGAAAATAAATGACTGTGTTCCTTGCCAACAAAAGCTTGTACACACTCACTATACAGCTAAAATATATATAATTATTTAGCTCATCTATGACTGCCTTGCATAAAGTTTATTTATTTTTTGCCTTTGTCACTATGACAACAATGCTTTGTGTGTTATTTACAAATAACGAATGTTTCCCAGCATGCAATGCTTTATGGCACTTCCTGTAGTTTCACAATTGAAATGGACTGAACCAACCAGATCTGGAACTTTCAGAATTTAAAGCTACAACCCCTCCAGCAGTAGTTTACTGGCTTGACTGGTATTTTTAAGTTTTAGGTAAATGTACAATAAATAAATAAAGAACCTGCTATGGTGAAACTTTGT